>NW_007252918.1:67770-139577 GCF_000164805.1 Carlito syrichta | reverse complement strand
GGTCTCGAACCCGCGGGCTCAGGCAATCCACTCACCTCAGCCTCCCAAAGGCGCGGGATTACAGGCTGAGCCACCGAGCCCGGCCTGTGATCTTTTTCTTAATGTGTATTTATAGAGATATAAACTTCTCTCTTAGTGCTGATTTCATGGAATCCCAGAGATGTTGGTAAGATGTTTCTTTATTTTCATGTGTTTCCAAAAATATTTTAATTTCAGTTTTTATTTCTGTGTTGACCCAGAAATTATTTAGCATTGTGCTGCTAATTGTACATGTCTTTGTGTGTTTTAGGGTGACAATTTTCATTTTTATTCACTGAGGTGTGAGAAGTTGCATGGCAAATTTTTGATAGTATGGAATTTGTTTATGCTTAATTTAAGGCCAAGGATATGACTGAACTTGGTATATGTTCCATGTGATATTGAGTAGAATGACTATTCTGTGGTTATGGGGTGGAGGGTTCTGTAGGTATGTATTAAGTCCATTTTGTCAAGCATCAAGCTAAGGTTCAGGATCTCCTTAATGATTTTGTGCCCTGATAATCTGTCTAGGGTTGTGAGTGGAACATTTAAGTTCCCAATTATGATAGTGTTAGAGTCAATATCGTATCTTAGTTTATTTAGTAGTTTCTTTATAAATCCAGGAATGCCTATTTTGTTGCATATATATTTAGGATGGATATTTCTTGTTGACGGATTCAACATTTAATCATTACGTAAAATCCTTCTCTTTTTAAATTTTTGATAATTTGCAGGTTGTTTCTTCTGATATTAAGATCACTCCAGTCATATTTTGTTTTCCATTCATCTGAAAGTTTGTTTTTTATCATTTAATTCTGAATCTGTGGGTGCCCTTTGTAGTGATATGTGTTTCTCTGAAGTAGCATATCGTTGGGTCATGGTTTTTTATCCAGTTGGCTATTCTATGCTTTTCAGTAGTGCATTTAGATTATTCATGTTCAGGCTGAATATTGAAATGTGAGAGTTTTTCCCTTTCATGAGACTTTTATCATTTTTTAATTTGTTTTCTTTTTACTTTGGGTTTCATATATGTGTGTGTTTTCAAGTTATCACTTGTAATGTATTCATTGCTAATTATTTGGTTTTCTGTTGTCTTGGGAAATGCATGATTGCTGTTTTATTCTTTATTCTGTGTTTAATACCATCTTAAGCATCTTCGGTAGCACTGGTCTGAAAGCAGCATAATCTCTTAAGGATTGGATGTCTGGGGAAGATTTTAATTCTTCATCACTGATGAAATTTAGTTTACAGCCTGGCTCGGTGGCTCATCTTGTTATCCCACACCTTGGGAGGCTGAGGTGAGTAGATTGCCTGAGCCCGCGGGATCAAGACCCACATGGGCAACTTGACAAGACCTCATCTCTACAATAATCAAAAATTGGCTAGGCGTGGTAGCACGGGCCTGTAGTTCCAGATACTTGGAAGGCTGAGGCGAAAGGATCACCAGAGCCCAGCTTGTTGAGGCTGCGGTGGCCGGGAGTGGCCACTGCACTCCAGTCTTGGTGATGGAGTGAAACTCCAACTCAAAAATAAAAGAAAATTAGTTTAGTGATGTCAAAATTTTTTTGTTGGACTCTTTTATCTTTGAGAACATGAAGATTGGAGTCCAGTTTATTCTACCTTGTAGTGTATCTGTAGATAAGTCTGTTGCTATTCCAGTTGATCTTCCGTGTTTGGCAGTCTTACCTTTTCCTCTTGCTGTCTTTAGTATTTTGTTTTCTTTGATGCCTATGGTGTGTAAGCAAATTCCTATGTGTTTAGCAGTTGTTCTTCTTAGTTGATTCTTTTCAGGAGTTCTCTGAGTCTCTTTTGTTTGGTTGGTCATATCTCTGATGTCTTGAAACATGAAGAAAGTTTTCTTGGTTAATTTCATGGAGTGGTTGTTCTAAGGTGTTCTCTATCTCTCTTTCTGGTTACTTATGAGGCATAAGTTAGGTCTCTTAATATAATTGCATACTTCTTGGAAGCTTTTTTACAGCTTTTAAAGTTTTTTCCATTTTTAACTATTTGAATTGGTTCCATATTTTGATCTTCAAGTGTCGAATTTGTTCCTTCTGCTTGATTCATTTTGCTTTTCAAGCTTGTCACTTTGTTATTTATATTGTTTACTGTATTATTTATTGCCCTCATCTCAGTTATCAATACTTTCATTCTTTCTTCTTGTCTTTATTTTTATTTATCATCCCCATAAATATCTTGATATCTGGATTTGGGGATTGAAACCAGTCATTAGGGGCTCTTCATTTTTTGAGGTTTGACATCTGTGTTCTCTGGTGCTGTGTTTCTAAGGGTCTTGGGGACACTGTGTTCTTCTGTTGATTTTTCTTCATTTATGATGAACCCCTGCAGTTTTCCATGTTTAATTTTGTTTCTCAGTGAGAGGTACAATTGCTTTCACTTTTGTTTGCTCAGTCCAGTATTATTGCTTAAGTGGATCCTGTGGATGTATTCAATTTTGAAGCCTAGTTGGGGATAGGTGACTACTCTCCTTCTGCAGTTTTGAAATTTGGCTAATGTGCAATGGGGAGCTATGGTTTACAAGCTACCTGAAGATTTGAATTTCTGCTGACTGGGACGTTAGCCCTCTGGAAATCACTTTCCACCACCTTACAACATGTCCATGAAGTAGGATCATATGCATATCCCCTGAAACCAAAATGAGATAAGAAAATATAAAAGTTATGAGAGAGCAAGAAGGGAGAAGAGAAACAGTGAAGAGAACGAAGAAAGTGGAAAGCAGAGAAGCAAACAAACGGATAAGCAAACAAAGGAAGTTGGCACACTCACCCTTACATATACTCATTTGCAAAATGAGGGAACAAATGGGACAAATCAACTCAAAACACACACTCACACACAGACACAAATACGTATAGAGAAAAGCAGTCAAACTTTTGTGAGTTCTGAGCTCCTTCTTTTGTCTGGTTCTGGAAGTTCTTGGTGTCCCAAGCACTGCTGCTTTTGAAGGTGCAGGACCCAGTCTCTAGACACTCCTTTCTGCTTTTAGCATGGATGATAAGGCTTCTTTCCTCGTGGACCAGGCTACCCATAAGCTGCTGGGGATGAGCATTGGATCAGATAGACTCACTTCTACTCTTCTGTTGCTAGGACTGTGAATGGACCAGTGTCAAGAGTGGGGCATCTAGGTTTCTAAGTCAGTGCTGTCTCTCTGGTATCTTGCACATGGAGCATCCTCTCAGGGTCAAAAATTGTTGATCCCAGAGGGGTGGGCAATCATTCCTCAGTATCAGGATTCAGGCTGCTCTGTAATAAGCAAGATGAAGTACATTTATGTCTGGGTGCCAGGACAAAGAATATGTTGTCCACCCTTGTCTTCTCCTCCAGCAGTGCTCAGATCCAAATTTCCTCCCTGTACTTTTTCAACAGTCCCTGATGCTAGTGCCTGTATGTAGCTGCAAGTGTTGAATTCAGGCCAGTATCATGTACCAATAAGTTGCTGTTCTCTGCTGCTTTTTCCAAAGACAGGCCCTTAGAATGACACTAATATTTTAATATACATGTCTATTGAACAATCACCTATAAGTCTCTCAAACATAGAACCACTGAATTTAAGACTCCAGCTATGAGATTTGGAGCGGGATATTCTCCAGCTGATGACATCAGTCAACGAGCAGTGAAAATTCTAAGGGTTTTTTGTTTGCCAAGAATGTACAAAAGCCATATATGAACAAGTTAAGGGGGAAAGCCCAGAGACAGAGGACATCTCTACTGCAAGCAAAGGCACTTCCTTCCTTCTTTTTTGTCTGTATCAAAGATGTGACAAGAGTAGAAATAAACGATGAAAGAGAAAAAGAGAGAATGAAAATGATAGACCCTAGAGACAAAAATGTGAATAAGGAGAAAAAACAATTGATCAGAGAAGCAATCCCATCCCTGTTTTCTTCTACACCTGCACTTCAACTGGGATCTGGTGGTCCTGTGAGCCCCCTGGTGGTAGGTCATACTTTCAACCATCACCCTCTTTCTTTCATCAGGGAGGCTTGAATCTATGTCTCCAGTGATTTCCAATAATTGGAGCTCTCACACAATAATACACTTCCATTTCTTCGGAGGTAACAGAGTGAAGCATCTGGGAGAGCTGGTACTTCAATGTGTCTACTGACTTGGTGACTCAATTTTTGAGGGATGAATTGTAGTTGGAGCTTCCCCTATGATAGATTTACCCAATGAGCTTCATCCTTTCCCCATGGGAACCATTGCTGATGACAAAACCACTGACCACAAAGGTGAAGGAGAGGGTCTCTGAAGATGTCACCAGTCCTGG
Organism: Carlito syrichta; assembly: GCF_000164805.1. Taxonomy (NCBI): domain Eukaryota; kingdom Metazoa; phylum Chordata; class Mammalia; order Primates; family Tarsiidae; genus Carlito; species Carlito syrichta. The sequence goes on along the minus strand of NW_007252918.1, from coordinate 135,274 downwards.
TATGTCTCCTGTAACTGCACCTGGAATAAGACACCTGCGAATAGAGAGGATTCTGAATCATAATGTGTAAATCCCCGAAACTCTCACATCTGGGAGCTGCCACCAGAAATAGAAAGAATTACCCGAGTGCCGTGTTCTTGTTTTTGAGGTGCATGACTCTCAGAAAGCATTTCCCAGGGTCAGTGGGAACCCGAAATTAAGCAAAAGTGGTTTGTTGTTTCTTCTGGGTACCCAAGTAAGGAGTAACATGGAAGTGCTTTTTGATGTAAAGATATAAGGAAGGAGCAAGGCCGTTATATTTAGGGTTTACCTTGGAAACAGGATGCTGGCTATGCTCTCATAAACTCAATCCTCTATTACAGTAAATCTCTCACCAAGCCCAGTGTTTTCTCCTGGGCCACAAAATGTGCTGAAGAAGCTTGCAGGGAACAGAGTTTTGTCAAGAAACAGAGATCGCTTTGCCAATAGGGTCCATGCTGTTTGCCCCTTAAATATATTGATATAAGCAATGATTTAGATATAAGCAACCACACACATAAGGTTATCCAAATTTTCGTATGCCCTGTTGGAACTTCAGGCAAATATAATAAGCACACTGAATTCAGATAGCCCTGAATCCAATGCAATGTTTACCATAGTTCAGAAAACTGTCTATCATAATGGTAAGAAAGCTCCTAATTACATGGTCATAGGTATTGTTAGATAAACTTTTGAGAGCTGTCCGTCCCTAGACATTGTGAGACTTGGGATTGTGTCTGAGACCGTCTGAGAAAGTAGTGGAGTATGATGTTTTTCTCCTCCACGTGTGACCCCGAAGATGTTGCCTGACCTCCCTATGTTTCTCTCTGAAAAGTTGTAAATGAGAGATGGAGGTGACAGGTAAACTCTATAATAAGAAGTCAGCACTGGTGGATGTTCTCTTCACTAGCATCAGTTCCACTATCCACCCTGGGAACATGAGAGGACCTCTGTGTGCCCGCTCCTCTGTGTGAACAGGGAACAAAGCTTCAGCCCTGCGAGGTCACTCTTGTGGTAAGGGGCAGGTCAATGATGCTCAGGTCCAGTGTCTTCACACCTTTCTTGACGAATTTAGATTTGCCTCACTCTGAAAGATTCTCTCCTATATTTAATTACACGAACATACCCTTGACTGTGGAGTATTAACCCCTGGGTACTCAATATTATTGTAAATTATTTAGTAAGTAATGTAATTCATGAATGCAGGTGATATAAGAGTCATCAGAAGTTGGGTGATTCAGAGTAACAGAAGACACCTGGACAATTTTGTTTTAACCAGGACAGGTCTGTTGATGACAAAGGGGAAGAGATGGACTCAACAACACTTAACAGGTGAGCTTCTTACTAACCAGATAATCTCTGACCCTTTTGTTTAAACAGAGGCCTACATCTGATACTACATCCTTATGACAATGATATAATTTTAATGCACTCCATTTTACTGAGAGATCATTGGTGAAGACACATTTAAGTGGTATAACAAGAGCACTGGGGGTAAATGGTATAGACGAGATACTAATCCAGGCACTCTGGCCAGAGTTTTTTTAATGATAGTGACATGCATTAGACATCTATCATCTAGCAAATGACAATTTTGTGACCTACATAGTGAATTTCATTTTCATCCACATTCATTCAGCATTTGAGGGGATAAGTATTTTTAAATTTCAGCTCTTTGGTAGTGAGTAGCGATATCTCATTGTGGTTTATATTTCATTTTTGTGATGACTAATATTTGGTCACTTGTCTGTATTCAAATCCTCTGGCTGCCCTTAAATTGGATATTTGCATTTTTATTGTTGATTTGTGTTTTTGTACACTCTGAATATAAAACATTTATCACATGTATATTCTGTTAATGTTTTATTTCTTAGGTAGGTGATTTTTCACTTTTTTGAAGATATCATTTGCATGTTTTTTTTTGTTGTTGTTGTTAAACATAGATCCCAGTGTTTCATTTTTTTCATTTGCTTTTGGTTCCCTGTCTCAAAAATTACCATCTATACCTAGACCTAGCACTTTGTTTTATTTTGTTATTATTAATTTTATAGTATCACTGTGTAAGTCTTACACTTTGATCTGTGACACATGTGGAGTGATAGTTATATACAGTGGCAGTGATCAACTTCATTTTTTTTTCTTTTTCCAACTTCAGTTTGTTTCCATAGTCATGTCCAGTTGTTCCAGAATCAATTGCTGAAAGTAACTATTTATTCCCTATTGAATATTTTTGATGACTTTTTTGAAATTTGGCTGACCTTAATAATTTACTTCTGAGCTCTATTTTCTTTTTGTTGATCTATCTCTGGCCTTGTTGTAGTATCCTCCAATCTCAGAAAATATTAGTCCTTGTCATACAAATGATGGCCTCTGTCTGTTTTCCTCATGTTGTTTACTTTGTTACAGCAACATAGACCTAACCATTTCAAACACTTGTGAGTGACAGACTCAAACACATACTGTTGTTTTAAACATAACCCTAATAAGCAGATGTTTAGGCCTTTAATCTTGCCTCCTCTGCATGTTCTGTGACATCATATCCAGGCTCTGCTAGCCATAGTTATCAATAACATTAGGACTCAAATGAACTGACTTCTGATCATCAGGAAACTATGACTTATACTTCCCACCAGATGCTGAACAACTTCACCTGGGCACACAAGTTCCCTCATCAGTCCCCTTCTCCTGAAATCCTTGCAACTCACCACGGACCTTAAATGTTGTTTCAATAGCCACATGTATACAGAATGGATTTTATTTTCATGTAAATGTTTGAATAAACATATTAAAGTTTACATAAAAGAAGATTGGGATTGTAACTGAATCTGTTGATCAAGTTGGGAAATATTTCATCTTCACAGAATTATTTCTGCTAATTCATGAACAAATGAACACACGATGCATTTTAATTTATTTAGATTTTAAATATCTTTTAGCAGTGATTTATACTTTTCAGTGTACTGTTTTGCTCATATTTGGTAACAATGATCTCTAAGATTTTTTTTATGATTTTTTAGAAATTGCATTTTATTTTAAAGATGTGGGATACATTTCAGTGTTAGGTGCATAAGTGGTGTATGTGCAGGTGAAGTTTGGGATATCCATTGGTCCTCCTTTCCCCTGTCTTATAATCAGGTACTCTTCGTAATGTTGTGTGCCTTCCTCCCTTGGCAGTGTTCTACTACTGCGGATCCCTCTATTGTTGTATTGGGATATATGTTCAGTGTTCACTTATGAGTGAGAATATGTGGTATTACATTCTTTGTTTTTCTGTCAGGCTACTATGATGAAATCTAGATTCATCCTACTTTCTGCAAAGTCCATTATTTTGTTTTTCTTTATGGCTTCATAATACTCCATTATGTGTATGATACTTACCACATTTCTTTATCCAGCCAAGTTTAAATGGGCAGCAGGTTTGGGTCAGTGTTTTTCCTATTGTGGATAGTATTGCAATAAACATTAATGTTCAAGTATCTTTTTTGACAATGATTTGTTTTCCTCCAGGTATATTCCCAGAGGGAGGATGGTGATTATCTTACAATTACTACTTTTATGGTATTTAAATGAAAATGTTTTATTTTGAGGCTACTTCAACTGTGTTGTACAGAAAATATAATTACATTTTATGTGTTTACATTGTATTATGCAGCATGAGTTGTGAATAAGTATTGAGTTTAATATAATTTTTCCATTTTTATCTGTCCAAATAATTTTGGTTTTGTACATCATTTGAATTACAATAAGTGTTTTAGAAAGAACTACTTTATATATTACTTCAAAATTTCTTCTGTGATTTGTTTTGACCTGTGTTCAATCAATAGATAATTAGTGGATAAGAGATTACTGACAGATCTTGAAATTACTAACTTATGACCACAGTGTCTATTGAAATTTAGTTTTAATTTCTAAAAAAAATATTTTATTAGTCTTCAGTAGTCATTGCTCTACACTCTAAGAATACTGATTTGCAGGTAAACATGTTAGTTTACTAATTTTGTCACAGTGGAAACCACTCAGTATTTAGTATTGTGAATTTTCTTTATAAGAGGTTGTAAGAAATAACTTAGAAAATTTTGACTTGTATTAGGTTTTTCAAAGAATAATTCAGAAAGGGGACAGTATTAGTCAGGATTCTTCAGAAAGACAGTACAAATAGGATAAAGATAGATAGATAAATATATAGACAGAAACATAGATACATAGAAGTCAGATATATGGACTACATAGATGAAATGACAAGAAATATAGTTGATAGATACACAAAAGTTGGGAAAATAAATAGATAAATAGGTGTATGATAGATAAGAGGGAATTATTAGAAGAATTGGCAAATGTGATAATGGAAACTAAGAAGTCCCAGAAAAAAAACTGTCTTCAAATTTGAAGTTCTGATAATTTGGTAGCATGATTCAGACCGAGTTCAAAAACCATACACCAAGGGGAGTTCATTGTGTAACTCTCACTCAGAAGTCAAAGTCCTGAAAATCCAAGGCTACATGAGTTCTGTTGTCCAAAGATCATCAAAACTGGAGTTATCATGTTCACAAGCAGGAGATGGTTGTCCTAGCTCCATGAGAGAGAGAAAGAGAGAATTTTATTTTCCTCTACCTTTGTCTTTTATCTGCCCCTATCTGTCTGCATTGTACTCACCCACACTGAAAGCAAATCATCCCCACTCAGTCCACTCACTGACAGGACAATATCCTCTGCAAACACCAGCACAGATAAACAAAGGAAAATGCTTTGCCAGCTCTATAGGTATTCCTTAATCCAATCAACTAGAGACCTAAAATTTTGTCTCTGGGACTTTGCTTGCAATTAAGTATCTTAAGAACATGAGATAAATCCAAATACTTAGTTTGGCCAAACATCAGTGAAGATATTTTTATAACCAACAAAGTAGTTACCAAATTTATTACTTCTTCAGTTGTAATTTAAATAAAAACTGAGGTATCCATGTTGTCACAGTCACAGCATCAACCCAACACAGCTGCCTTTTCGCTTCGGGGTTTCTGACACTTTCAGGAGGTGAGTTTTCTTACGGTTCCTCTTGCACAGTTATACATGGTCATGCCTTCAAATGTCAGACTACTCATCTTCACGTAGACTGTCTTATGGACGAGTCCCTAGTCATGGCGGCTCTGCTCTGAAGTTTCTGTGCACAACTTGTGCCACCACTATTAAGGTAGACCAAACTTATCCCCTCAGGCCTTTGTCCAGGGGTCCGTTGCATCCAGATCATACTATAACTAGTGAATATGTGTCTAGATGTCTTTCAGGGGATGTTCACTGAGGCACCAGGTTCTTCACCTCAGTCTCAGACTGCATCAGCTGGATCTAGGAGTGGACACCTGTGGAGATGAGACTTTGGATTATACAATCATTCTTTTCCAGATCGTGACACCCTCCTCCCCCATGCAATTGAAAAGTCCCTTCCCTGTAGCTGCTGTCCCCAGGAAGAGAATCCTCTATCTCCAGATCATGGTGTGGAACTGTGCTCTCAGTGACTTCACTAGGAGAGGCATGTGTTGTACAATGATGTTCTGAAGGCACAGACATATCTCTATTTACCTAAGTAATTATCAGACCATTTGTATATTCATAAGGCAGGCAATTCCTAGCCCAAGACCTGATCCAGCTTGAGAAAAATAAGCTGTATGCCACCAGGTAGCAGTTTTAGACTGACATCTGAATCCTAATCTTGAGTATGTATTTTGCCTGCCATATCCCTGAACTCCTTGTGGACAGAGCTGCTTCACTGAAGAACAAGCCTCCTCAGGAAACACCCCTCACTTGGGCACACATTTGGTTAGCATGGAGACCATCTGGGTCGTCTGGGACCATCACTCTCTGATATTTTCAGCAAGTGGCTTTATCCCATCCTTGTCCCATCACACACAAGCAAAATACATGTGAATATCCCAGAGAATTCTGGCAAATCCAGCACCAATTGTAACACCTGCTTATGGAGTAACCAAAGACATCTAAGAAGAAGGAGAGAGTATCCAAGGTTTTGCCTGCCCTAGATCTGACTCCAACTGATGCACCTGAAGCAGAACACCTGTGAACAGAGAGTACCTCAGTGAACCTGTGCTCAGATGCAGCATTCCAAAATTAAGCATTATCTGAATTGTCAAACACCTATTCAAGCACATCAGGGCAACAGCTAAATTTAATAAATACATAGAGTTCAGATAACCCTGGATGCAATTCACTGTGTAATATATTTCAGAATAACTTTACTGACTCACTTAATTGGAAATAATATTTCTTTACCTGAGTCAGCTTCTCTAATAAGAAAATTAGAAGAAAATTCTCTAATATTGAAGGGTGGCTATGGAGTTGGAATTTTTTCCAGTCACCCTATCATACAGGTTGTTTCTGGTACAAGGTGGATATTTCTATAATTATCCTAGCATTGTTGAAATGGCCAGCAGCTTCTAATTCTGTGACTTCTATCTACACACCTGAGCACATGCAAGAACTCCCTGGTGTTCAGCCTCTAGACTTGAGGGGAAACTTTGAGGATGACAACTTTATTCAGTGCTACAACAGAAGTTTCTGATAGGGGATCCTAGGATTATTCATATGCTGGTCAATAAAGTAGAACACATCTCTTAGAGTAACTGTTTCATATCACTGCTAGTGCATTTTGAATTCATGGAACTTGACATTAACTACGTTGGAAGGGAGAACCTTCATGAGTGTTGACAATAGAGTTTCAGACTGAATGATTTTCAGAAGAGATGGGTCTATCACTGTTAGAAGAAAGTATGTGTGTGTGTGTTTTTTTTTGTTTTTTTTTTTTTTTTCTTTTTTTTTTACTAAAGCACCAGCATATTGTTTTTCTGAGACTATGTGAGTCTCAGGATTGTGTCTGAAATCTTACAAGTAAGTAATGGTTCATATCTCTCATTATTTTCAATGTGTGACCTTGAGGATATTGCCTGACCTCTCTACATTTCTGTCTGAAAAGTTGTAGATTGGGGCTTATAGTGACAAATTTATATGTGAGCTCTATATTAAGGGGTCAGCACTGGAGGATATTCTCTTCATTTATATTAGTGCCATTGACTTCCTTGGGAACCTGAGAGGATCTGATACATTTCGTTCCTCTGAGTGCACAGGGAACATAGATATTGCCCTAGGAGATCACACCACTGATATGAAACAGGGCAAGGACACACAATTCTAGTGTCTTCATGCATATACTGAACAATTTAGATTCATCAGTGTTTCAAAAGTCCTTTCTCTAATCACATAAACAAGAATAAACCATTGAGTGTGAGATATGACAACTTGGGTACTCAATATGTATTTCGTGAATTAAGTAGTAAGTAATCTACTCCTTGGTAACAAAAGTTTCATCTAGTTGGCTGAGTCAGAGCAACAGGACAAAGTGGAGCCTCTTGTTAGAACATGGATAGGTGGACTTACCACAAAGTATAAGGGATAGACTCAAAATTCATAACCAGGTGAGCTAATACTCATCATTTGACATTATTACCAACAAGGTGGATTCTTAGGCTTTTTTTCTGAGCATATGCAGAATACTTAGTGCTCATATTCAAGGGAAAAAATTAACTTGGAGCATTGCAAATATAAACCCTCACTCACAGATAAGGACATATAATCAGCTAGGGTATGCTCACACAAAGAAAATAAATAATTATTCTGGTGAGAAAAAGTAAAAATTTGTACCACAAGCAGGTATTATTATCAACAAATTTGGCAGGACATTAGATTATAGTATAATGCTAGTGGAAAAAGTCAAATCAATTTGTCATAGATAAGAAAAAGAACAGGAGTAAACTTTTAAAGGATATATCTTTAAAAGTCATCAGTAATGAACAGAACAAGATAAGTCAATCACCATGGTCAGAAGAATCAAATGAAGGGATACATTTCATGGTGAGATTTAGAAAAGTTCCATCTGACAGTTATTTTCATATCTGTACAAATTTCAGAAACAAATGGAAGAATTGATAGTGAACTCAGAGATATTGGAGACCAGATATATGAGGAGGGTTGAGTTTCTGTGTTGAGGTCATTATAAAGAGCAAAAGCATAAAGTATTCAGAGAGAAAACTGAGTTCAGAAAAAAAAAAATATTAGTTCCCTTGAGCTTAGTGATGATGAATATGTAGAGTTTCTCTGTCTTAATTTTGTTTTTATTCTCTTGTTTCTCTTGGAAGTCTTGAACCTTGGGAGTAGAGATAAAAATAAGTCATTACTAGGTATTATGCAGATAATATGTAGGTAATGATCCGTAAATAATCACCTTGGTTTATGGAAATTTCATTATTTAAAACTGTCATGTCAGTATCTCTCTACTTTATAGGACAAAATGGTCAGTGTCATTGAAACTTTCTTGTTATTCCTATAAGATTTGGTGTACACGTGGTTATGTGATACACTTCTATTTTTGGAGGTGGAAAGATTATCTGTTGGGTCATTTCTGGTCCTTAAATAAATTTCAGAAGACTCTTGTTCTCTCCCTGCAAGTTCATTTTTATATCTGTGTGTGTCCGCTGGGAATGAAGTCACTGAGTTCACACAGGATGGATGTCAACTGGGGAAAGAATCTAACATGTTGGGCTTATGAGTTTAAAATTAGATCAAGAAACTACCTGTGTACATGAACTGTTGCATTATCCAGGTGGAAAACCTCTCACATAATGGCTTCTAATTTTACTAAGTTACAATTTCCGTTCTTTCATCAATTCAGTTCGTTTATTTTTTTGTTGTTTTAACTTTCTAGTGAAATAGCCTCATGTAATAGTCTGGAAGCATTAATGTAAAAATGATTTTGAAATTATGCCTAGTTCCAGGTGTTGTCTCAATTAATTTATGGTACAAAGTGAAACAGACTGGCAACATAGCTGAAGACCAAGTGAAAACCAAGATTATCTTCACAACAAATTCATATTAAAATAAAATTGTCGGGGACCGGCCCCAACCTGAGGGGGGTTGGACCTACACCAGGGAATCAGGACGCGGTGAGGAGAAACAACTCAGAGGCAGTTCTTCTGGGACCAGTCTGGCCAAGGATTGTGTGCCAATTTTATTCAAACTTTTTCCAGCTTATATACCATTTTATATAACCTCCAGCAGTATGACAAATACCTGCTGGGGGCGTACAGGTCTCATGATTCATAACGTACTTCACAAAAGATTTTTGCTTAAGGTAACAATTAACAATCAAAATTCCATGATGCATATCGTGCTTCACAAAGCTTACATCAAGATAAGAAGTGTATAATTTCAGTAATAGTTTTGCTAACTGTTTTCTGTAATATTTAATTATTAATCTGTATATTATAAGCTATTCTTATTTTTACCTAATGTAAAATTTCCTATTAATTTTCTATGGTTTAACAAAACACTCAAAATCTATACTATTTATTTTAATGTCCAGCAGTAAAAAATATTTCTGTCAGGGACACTGGTGCCAGAGCTCTCTATGAAATGCTAAATAGTGAGAAGCAGAAAAACATTAACCACAGTGTTCGACAGACCCAATGTGTACCTTACTATTGAAGTCTGCGGGACACTGAAGTCAACGCCTCAAAGCAGAAATCCAAAGTGCAAAAGTATATCCAGAAATAAGTAAGAGTACTTTGGTTTTACTCTTCAATAGGCCTGTAACTGGGTTTCATTACTACCATACACAGGCATATTAGAGGGTAAATTCCAAGCAGAAGGAAGTGAAGTAGCAAGCACAGGTTCACATAGTGTTATATGTAGATAACTGAACTGTGTGTATATATATATTTCTAAACTTCTTGATAGAAATTTTGATCTAAGTGAATAAATCAAACAGTGGTTGTCACACTCTTGGACAAGGAAAAGCACCGTTGTCATGATGATGGCCAGGGGCTGAGGCAAGCTGAAATTCTTGACACGTAGTGAAACTAGACAAGTTCTGCCTGGCTAGAGGCAGGAAAACAAAACTATTAAAACAATTTTGGTTGCTAATCTTTAGCTATCGGGAGAAACTGCTTACAGAATGCTTATAAGAATAAAGGCTGCATGGTTACTTCTGAGAAACAGAGACTTAACAATGACTCAGAGAGTCAGAGAGAAATGGAAACTTAAAGTTCAGAATGTTTTCTGCTGTAAGGCCTTACCCGAAATTTTAGTCTAACAGTGTAAAAGGTTTGCTTCTAAATAATATAAGATTTTATGTCACATATACAAACTGGTCACTATTCATATACCAACGCTATAGGTGTCATTGATGCTTTTGTGTCAAAAGCAGATCTCCATCATGGGCCTTCATAGGCCTCAACTGTATAGTTGCAGATGTTGGCTCCCAACATAAAATATTCTTAGATTTATTATACACTCCAACTGAACTCCTTGAATAAATATTACTTGTTGACAATTTATGCCTCAACAATTATACTGTGGGTAATTAATCAGGAATTTATATTACAATGTAAGTTTTTCTGGAGGATACATTCCTCTGCCTGATGAAAAATCAGCTTAGGATATGTTGCTGCATTTATTTACTAGAATTTTTCATTTAAACAAATAACAGGGAATAAATTCATTTTTTGGTGTGTGCTGTGAATGATTTGGGGATGTTTTGTAACACAGAGTTTCTAAAATTTTCTGGAAATCCAATCAAAACGAACATGTTAAGAAACCATTAGAAGTCTCTTCTAACCCAGACTCCTGGCTGATATGATTGAGTAAGTCAGTGCAAGAAGTAATTCATAGAAACTAAAGACACTATACCATCAGATCATCATGTCAAACCTGTGACCTTAGCCTGGGTTATAGTACAATAAGAACCCTTAGGAAATAAACCTCCTTAGGGGTAGAAAGACATCATTCCAAAAGCTTATCTACTGATTTTAACAAATAAATAATTGAAAATGTCCAGTTGTTCTCTTTACTCTAATGATCTGCGCCAGATGATTGCAAATGAATATTATTTTCAGTTCTCCATTAACTGACTTTATCTGATTTTAAAAATTAATTGCTATCTTAAGTAAACACTTTTGGGAAACTTAAAAGAGGACAGCAGGAACACAGGACAATCTGACCTTCACTGTCCCATGAGATTTTTGCTTAAACCAACTGAAAAGGGAAGCAAAATTCAAAAGCAAACCCAGCTTAGTGCAGAAAAAGGGAGCAAAAAGAGAGAAAAAGTGAGAGGTGACTTCAGACTTAGAAAGAGCCAGACAAGTACGGGATCAGAGTTCCTCTCACACACAGGCACAGGCAGCAGCAAGGGTCTCTCCTTTCTTGTACCTCACTCTCACACCAGCAGTGACTCCCTTCCCACACCATCCTCAAACAGGGAAGGGTCTGCTGACAATCAACTTTACTCTAGTAATAACTTCTTCAACAATACCCACTCACTCAACAAGCACTAATTAAGCACATACAAGTAACAAGTGACTATTCTAGGTGGGGATACAACAGGAAACCAAGTGAATTAAAAACCCCTGCCCTTGAGAAGCTTGTAGTCCAGGGACCATGGAGAGACACTCCATGAAGTCCTAGCATATGAAAATCTAGCTCACAGCAGAATCAAAATCTTTGGTCTTTGGACTGTAGCTGGCACAGAGGTCAGTTTTTCTTAGAAGGAACTTCCTTCTCATAATCTGAAATAACTATGCCTCACAGACTGTGAAAGCGGGACCTGGACAAAGTCTGCTTTTACAATTTCAGAAAACTTGGATTTACTTTAAAAAGTTTCTCAGTTTCCTTCTCCAACAATTTTTGTCCTGAGTCTCCATCTAACTGGGAGTCACCCCTTGCTGCTCTCTGAACAATATTTCCCTTATTCAAACTTTCATGCACCCCAGAGATCTCACTTTCAAGACATCACTGGTATCCTCTTTCTATCCCTGGTATTTCTGCCTGGGTTGTGCCCTCTTCAACACTCGCTTGGGTCATATCTTCCTAACTGGTTTCCCCAGAGATATTCTTTGTGGACCGAGAGTCAGTAAGAAAGAGAAAGTGACAATTAGAATTGAAGGAAAATTCCATGTAATCTCACCTGGTAATCCTGTGCAACAGTAAGGAAAATTTTTCATGATGTTCTTCTCTTTATGATCATTTCAAACTGGGCCAACCTGAATGTTTCTTTTGTCAAGAATTTGGGAAACCATTGAGCTGCCTCATCACTAAAGTCTCTGCCTTTAATATCAAGACCAAATACCCTGGAAAGGTCATGAGAGAACTTCAGGTTACTTACTTATGTCATAACACTGAGGGCTGGAATCATAGATGGACGACAGGACCATTGGGATCTGATTATCCCAGAGGGATATTAAATGGTCCATGGATCCAGCCATAAAGAAGGACAAACTTATGCACTTTGCAGCAACTTGGGTTGATTTAGAGTCGATCATACTCAGTGATTTATCACAGAAACAAAGAACAGAGTATCATACGCTCTCACGCGCAAACGGACCTTGAACAATTATAAAACTACAAGAAAGAGGTTGGCAATATTAGGAAACTGTTAAGGGAGGAGGGTTGGACTGACAATTGAGGGAAGCTGCTAGGGGAGGGAGAGACATACCTCATCAACATGGGAACCTGGATAATCAATGTTTGTATACCTAACCCTGAATAGTACCCCACATCTATATAATAAAAGAAGAAGAAAAAAAGTACACCAGGAGTTGATTCTTGGTCAGGTGTAATCAACCAGCAACTAAATTGTAGAAAACACTAACTGTGGAAAAAACCAGAAACCAAGTCCCAAGGGCCCAAGGGTCCATTGAACACGTTTAGGTACATATTCCCCAGCTTCCACCCGTCAATGAATTTTAATATATTTTATTTACATTGTGGCTATTTTCTCTATAACCTCAGCTACTTCTTTGAGAAAAAACTACAACCATTCAGTTGATGAAAAACTGTTCTGTTTTGTGCTTCCAGCCTTTGATATACCACCTCATTATAGGAATTTTTATCCACTTCCTCAAGGATAAATGTATTGTTGCCCTGTGACTCAGTAGCTGTCAGATAATACATTGAGAGATATTACCTCCAACACCATCCACCGCCCTATTGTATTTAGACGTGGAAAACAATGAAAGGTATTCATGTATGAAGAACACTCCTATCATCAGCAGACTAAGATTGATTTTCCACTTTCTATTTTTTAAACATATTTTTTATTTTAAAATTATGGGGTACAGTTAAGCCTTAGGTATACAAATATGCATCATTCAGCCCCCTTGTTGATAAAGGGTGTCCCCTCATCCCCAGATAGATATTGACTACCATTAATCCACATCCCTTCCCCTTCCTGCCCTCCCATAGTTTCTCACCACTGTCAATCCTTTTCTTATAGTATTATGATAGATGTCCAAGGTCCACTTATAAGTGAGAACATGTGATAATCAGATCTTTGTTTCTATGAGAGATCACTCAGTATATAAACTCTAGTTCCATCCAGGTTGCTGCGAAGTTCATGATTTCGTTCTTTTTTATACAGGAACCGGAATTTAAACCAATGCAATAGAATTGAGATTCCATAAGCAAAACCTCAATTTCTCAACACACTCATCTTTGACAAAGATTCCACCACCTACCACTGAAGAAAGGAGAGCCTATTCAGTAAATGGTGCTGGGAAAACTGGCTGACCACATGCAGAAGATTCAAACAAGACCCCTATTTATCCCCATACACAAAAAATAACCTAAATGAATCAGAGACCTAAATGTAAAACCTCAAACCATAAGAACCTTAGAAAATGCAGGCTTCACCCTTATGGAAATTGGAACTGGCAACCAATTCCTGAACAAAACCCAAAGCGCATAAACCATACGAGATAAGATAGGCAAGTGGAACCTCAATAAACTGACAAGCTTCTGCAAAGCCAAAGAAGCTATCAGGAGAGCAGGGAGACAGCCCACAGACTGGGAAAAAGTATTTGCCAGCTCCATGTCTGACAAAGGCCACTACATTTTTTTTTCCAATATCTATTATCTATTTTTAACAGCTTCATACAAATTTTCACCAGGAATATTTGTGTATTCTAAATAATATCAGGGGAAAACTGTTGTCAAAACACAGGAAATAATAAGAATCGATATTTTTCTCACAAGGCAGTAACATCTCAGGGAGTCCAAGCTTGTCTTGTTTTTTTGCACCTCAAGATGGAATGTAGAATTCCACACAATAGGAAGGCTTCTCCAATAGAGTTAATTTTGATGCTACTTGATGAACAAAAAGTCTGTCTTCTATTAAATCCTATATTTACACATACTGCTGTAACCTGAAGAAATCTCTTCAACAGGATTTGTCTCTAGACACTCATGAATGAAAAATCACTTTTTGTATGTTTTGTTTGATTGGTCTGGAAAAGTCCTCTGCATTTCACCCTATATTTATGGGAACATGGTAACTTAATCACTTCCTGTTGCCTCACACTTCATTAGTTATAAAAGCTAATCACCTTGGAGATTGGACAACAGCTGCCTCCAAGAAACATGCTGACGTTTCAAGTGATCAAGACCAGATTCCTCACTTGACTCCATAGATTGTCACTCAATATTGGAATTTCTCAGACTAAAAATCCAACAGTTTTTTTTAACTGGTTCCTCTTTTGAGAGTCTCTCTCTCTCTCTCTCTCTCTCTCTCTCTCTTTCTCTCTCTCTATCTGTTTCTCTATTTCTCTAGATAAGGATATGGTCCATGCCCTCATGAACACAGCCGGTATCATCATATTTTTGGTATTTGAAAGGGTCTTGCATTTTAAAATTGCATCTCCAGTATTAGTCTCTAGTTTATACAGACACAGTAAAATATTTTATAATATGCATGCATCATGCCAAAACATTCAACAGTATTTTAAGGTTGTCTTCTAAACATACTTTTTAACATCCTCTTCATGGTCATATACTTGAATTTTTAAAATAAAAACCAAACACTATCACTCATAAACCGTACTAAAAGGAACTTATTCTTTAAAGTTGATCACAACTGCAGCAGAGACACAAGCATGCCAGCGTTGAGGTATTCAGAGAATAAATGAGTAAAGCTACATGTGCTGTTTTAAGACAATTATTTTAGACACAATGAACAATAACAAGGGAGGCATCAGTCCAGGCTTGGGCAGGCATTAGCTGGGCACATGGCCTCACAGATGTAATTTGTTGTAAGATTATGGGGTCTTTGGGATAGGGTGTTGTTTTCTAAAGTTTTAGGATACTTCTTATAGTTATTAGATAAATGCTTTTGGGAATGATTGCTTGATTGGTTTCATGTCAAGGTTTAAAACACAGTGACTGCATTTGGATTCTGACAATTTGCACAAGGTCTTCCTAATACTACAGGTAAGGAAGGTGACTCTGTGACAGTTTGCACAGCACAAGGTCAATTCTACATTCACAACCCATTTTGACCAAAGAATCCTGAGAGACTACCCTAATGAGGGAATCTCACTGAGGTCCCTGTCCTGAGTCGATTGGAAAAGACTCCTAAGTCCCCATTAACTTCCTTAAGCCGAATTCTGAGGACTGTAGTTGAGGAATTTCCATTTTTCAGAGTGGCAATCTGACTTTTTTTGCCTGGGAGAATATGTCCTCATATTACAATAGTTTATTTTATATTTAGAGATAATTTTAGCAGGCACAGACATCTCAAAATAGAGAGGTTTCCAGGGAGGAAATCCTAAACCCTTACAGGAAACCAGTTCTTAACCTCCATCTGCACCTGCCTCTGGGCTTGACAATTGTCAGTGAATCCTGCCTGCCTTCTGCAGTTGATATTAGCCTATAGTCCATGTAAGGAGATTTGTGTCTGGGTTCACACTGATATCTCCTCACTGTGTCTCTCACGCAGCAATATACAGCCATGTCTTCAGTTCTCAAGCTATACATTTACAGATACAATATATTCTTGGCATTGTCTCTAGAGATGGTGTATCAGCCATTCATGGAGACTGCATAGTATGCACTACTAATATCTCTACTTATGTATGAGACTCACTCTTGTTCCTTCCCTGGAGGCTGTTGAACTCAGCTTATCCAGTTGTTACTAAAGATGAATTCAGAGACTCAAAAAATGAGTTTCAGTGAACCCCTCCAGGCTGGACCATGTCTCCTCCAGATTCCACTGTAAGAAGTAACAAAGAGAACAAAGAAAGAAGTGTAAGGGTAAAAAGCAGGAATACCTCTAATCCTGAGGCAGGCATTACTCACATCCTGGAAACCTTCTCTGCAGACAATATGCAACTAATTGTACTCTTATCTGCTGCACCTGCATAACCAGCTACATCTGCTTCTGCAAATTGCTTGCTTGCCTATGTCTCCAGAATGTGGCAATAAGAGCCCTGGGAAGTCCCAAGTTCTATCTTTAGCCCACCAGGATGTAAATCTAAATACATAAGAAAGTCCTGTGTTGCAGCTTGGAGACCTTGCTCAGAACTAGTTCCCGGCAAGTGGCTACTGGCCAGCAAGAGCCATGACTAATAAACCTCTCCTTTTCTAATTTTATTTGGTGGGCTATCATTTAATTGCTCGGACCCTACATCATCTGGGGGCTTGTCTGGGAGAGCTGAGCACTTAAATTGCACCCATTATAACCAATGGTCTTTTTAGACTGCATCCCTGTTAACTCTCTGCATTTGATTGGGCCTGTATCTCTGGAAGACTCACAACACCCCTGGAAGCCTTCACAGAGGTAAGTCAGGTTCCTGATTTCTGATTTGAGTGCACTTCTGTAGAGATCCTCAGGAAAACTGGATGCAACACTAATTCTGGGGTTTGAGGCCCTAGTGAGATGTCACTAGTACCTCCTGTTTTGCTCATGGGCAGTTAGGTCTCTTTGTTCAGTCCTTGTCCTTAGCTTTTCATGTTTGGTGTTGTCACTGTTGTGTCTGTCATTGCTATTGATATCATGGGACAACAATGTTCTCAGCCTGACACCCCTCTGCAGCTGGTCTTGTTCCACCTCAAGGATTTACAGAACGTGGCACAGAACATGAATGACCAGGTGAACAAGGGTAAACTAACCACCTTTAGCTCTCTCGAATGACCCACATTTCCTAATTGCAACTGGCCGTCAGAGGGTACTTTCAATCCCAGTGTAGTGGAGGGAGTCCACTAGTTCATCACTCACCATCATTCAGACAAGATCCCATATATTACAGCCTAGAACCTCCTGGTAATGCAACAACTGTCATGGATGAGGAAGGCATAGATAAATGGTAACTCTTCTCATATTTTATCACTACAGAAAACTTCTAAAGCCAAACAACCAGTCCTCGAGAATCCTCTGGAGGACGACAACATTCCCCCTCCATACCCTGTGCCCAGGCAAAAACAAGGGGCTTGGGAGGTTCTCAGCCTGTCGCACAAGGAGCATGTCCCCCATCAGCCCATCTATCACCCATTGTCCCATCTATCCTCAGGAGAGCCAATTGGTCTCAGTCAACCGACGAGTCCAAATTCATCTTCTGAAAAACCGGAAGCACAGATGCCAGCGGTTCTCCCTTTAAGACAGGTCCCAGGGTTTGATGGGACCCCCACCTTTTATGGTATATGTCCCTTTCCCTCTAGTGACCTTTATAACTGGAAGAACCAAAGCCTGGCATTCTCTGAAAGACCCCAGGGTCTCATGTATCTCTTAGAAACTATCTTTCTTATCCAGAAACCCACATTGGATGATTGCCAACAGCTTCTCCAAGCTCTCTTCGCCATGGAAGAGAGGGACAGAATCTGCCAGGAAGTGAGGAAGCTGGTCCTGTGGAGTAGTCTTGTGTGGAGCATGACTTCCCCACTGAGAGACCTAACTGGGACCCCAACACTGATTGCAGTAGGGAGTATCTCACAACCTATTGCCAGACTCTAATGGGAGGGTATCTGGGCGGCTGCAAGGTGCCCAACAAACTTATCCAAGGTAAGCGATATAATTCAGGGCCCACAAGAATCTCCCATTGTTTTTCTGTAATTGCTCATGTGGGCCTACCAGATATACACTCCGATAGACCCTGAAGCCCCTGAAAACCGGAGGGCACTAGTCATAGCACTTGCCTCCCAGTCAGCTCCGGATATGAGAAAAAAACTGCAGAAAATTGAGGGCTTCAAAGGCAAAAGCTTGTCACAATTAACAGAGGTAAGTCAGAAAGTTTTAAACAATAGGGAATCCCAGGAGGATAGGCAGGCAAAGAAAATGACCAAAGTCGTGGTGGCAGCCCCGGAGGGAGCTGGGCCAAAACAGCCAACCGGAAAATGCGGCAACAGAAATGCAAAAAGAAAACCGCTGGCAAAAGACCAATGTGCCTACTGCAAAAAGTTTGGGCACTATGTGAAAGATTGCCCAAATAAGCTGCCCTGACTGCAGCCCCCACCCCACACGGATGGAAGAGTAACTGCCACCAGCATCCACTCCAGTGCTCCAGCTGCAGATAGAATGATAGGGCCAAGGCTCAGGTAACACACCCCTGGAGCCCAGGGTAAACTGAGAGTGGGTGGTGAGTCTTTCCACTTTCTAGTGGACACAGCAGCTGCAATCTCAGTTCTACAAAAGGACAAGGGCCCCCTTCAACAGAAACGAACTCTGGTCCAGGAGGCCACTGGAACCCAGTTAGTGCCCTGGACCACCAAAAGGACACTAAGTCTGGGAAAGTAGGAAGAGACCCATTCATTTTTAGTAATGCCAGACTGCCCATACCTGCTCCTAGGGCTAGACTGCCTACAAAACTTTAAAGTCAGTATAGGTTTCCAGGAAACCATGGCAACTGTAAAATTAAGCCAGCCAGAGGTGTCAAGAGTTCTTGTCACTGTCCTTCTAAGTGAGGAGTATGTGCTAACCGAGAATAACCTACTCCTGGACTCGTCAGATGCCTCCCTACTAGTTCAATTACAGACTGAATTTCCCTAGTATGGGATGAATCAACACCCCCACCCCAGGCTGGCATCCAACCAACTGCCAGTCATTGTGCAGTTCAAAAGTCAGGCAAGGCCCATCAGAGTAAAACAGTGCCCAATACCCCAGGAGGCCAGGAGGGGTGTTGTCCACATCTAGTGCCTCAGGGAGGCTGGAGTCTTAGTACCATGCCACACATCCTGGAATTCTCCACTGCTCCTTGTCCCAAATGCAGGCATAGGGGATTATCAGCTCATGCAAGACTTAGGGGAAGTTAATGAGCAAGTGGAGGACATTCACCCCACAGTCACTAACCTGTATACGATCTTGAGGGAGCTCTCCCCGAAAAGATGAGTATATACTGTCCTGGGCTTTAATGATGACTTCTTTAGCATACTGCTGGCCAAGCAGAGAGAGCGTATGTTTGTCTTTGAATGGATGGATCCAGACAAAAGGGAGAGTGGCCAATTAAATTGGCCCGACTCCCACAAGTATTCAAAAACTCCCCCACACTGTTCAATGAGGCTATTCGCCAGAGTCCTTGCTCTGAGGAGCCCCTGATAAATGGATGTCTTAAGCTCTTATAACTCACTATCAAACACTGTTACTAGACCAGCCCCAGATCAAGTTCCAACACCCCCCAGCTTAAACCTTGCAACTTTTCTGCTGGAAAAACGTTCCTTGGAGCCCCTACACTGCTGTTATGAGGTAACAGAGTTCCACAAACTATGTTGGGATCTCACGGCTGTCCCGAGACATAACCCTGACCTAACACTCTTCTCGGATGGCAGCAGCTTTGTGCAGGATGGAGTAAGGTACTCTGGGGTGGTGGTAGTCACCATGCAAGGAACTCCTACTTCTGGGGACAACAGACCAGAAAGTGGAGCTGATCGCCCTAACGGAGTCTCTAAAGACAGGGGCAGGAAAAACAGTTAATATTTACACTGATAGCAGGTATGCATTTGCCACAGCACACGTGCATGGAACAATCTACCAGAAGAGGGGATTTCTCACTGCAGAAGGGAAAACTATTAAAAACAAAGAAGAAATCCTGAACCGTCTAGCAGCTATACAGTCCCTAAAGCAAGTCGCCATTATCCTCTGCCCTGGTCATCAGAAAGAGAACTCAAAGGAGGCGATAGGAAACTGAAAGGCAGACCAAGCAGCCAAGGACACTGCTTTCCACAGGACCACTTGCCTGATAACGTTACCCCCCCCCCCGGTGATGAGTGAGGTGCCAAAGTATACAGATGAAGACCTCCTTACCGCACAAAAGCTGAACAGAATAAGTAACCCCACGGGATGGCTGCAACTCCAGGTCATCCCCCACTAAAGCTGAGACCATCTCAGTTACTATCAAGAAACTTTTAAATGACATCATCCCGAGATATGGCCTACCCATATCAATAGGGTCAGACAATGGATCTTCCACCCACAGACTTTGGGGTGGCAACTTCTACCCCAACTCCACGAAGGAACTCATTTGGTAAAAACAAAACTGACTGAACATATATAGAAGGAATTCTTCCTTCTCCGCCTAGATCAGATGGTACAGGAGCTTATTCAAGGCTGCATGCCCTGCCAACACACCAAAAGTGCTAAGGTTAGTGTATCTACCCAAGGAGTCTGGGATTGGGGATTAACCCCTGGAAGACATTGGGAAATAGATTTCAGAGGCAAAGCCTGGACAGTATGGGTATAGGTACCTGTTGGTGCTGGTGGACACTTTGTCGATGTGGGTAGAGATGTTTCCCACTAAAGCTGAGACCATCTCAGTTACTGTCAAGAAACTTTTAAATGACATAATCTCGAGATATGGCCTACCCATATCAATAGGGTCAGACAATGGACCAGCCTTTATTCCAAAGCTCACAGAAGGTATAGCAAAGGCACTGGGAATAAACTGGAATTTACGCTGTGCATATCATGCCCAGAGCTCAGGTCAAATAGAAATAATGAATTATACACTTAAGGAGACCTTAACTAAATTAACCCTGGAGATCAAGAAGGGGTGGCTGACCCTCCTTCCCTATGCCCTCCTAAAGGCTAGGTGTACTCCCTATATTAAAGTCCTAACCCCCTTTGAAATCCTCTTTGGACAGCCTCCCAAAATTGGAATAGGAAATGTGGCACAGTTATCTAACCATAACTTGCTTCAGTCACTACAGGCACTCCAAAAGGTTCAAAGGACTGTGACAGAAACCATGCAGGCAGTCTTCCAGAAGCCAGCTCCAGAAACCCCTCACCCATTCCAACCCAGTGATTGAGTTTGGGTGAAACGGCATGAAACCAAGGCTCTTGCCCCCAAGTGGAAAGACCCTCACGTGGTGATCCTGACAACACCAACTGCTGGTAATGTCAGCAGTGTTCGTCCTTGGATTCATTACTTGCAGGTGAAAGCAGCCATTGACACACACCTGAAGACAGGGAAAATTGTAAAACCAACCGCCAAGGAGGACCTATTAAAGATAAGACTCTTGTGAGCCCCCAAATCAGGTCCCACTACACTCCTTTGTCTGAGGAGTCAATGATTTGACTCCTGGCACAACAAACAGGGGGAAACATAAGAAGGACCAAAGAGAACAAAGAAAGAAGTGTAAGGGGAAAAGGCAGGAATAGCTCTAACCTTGAGACAGACATTACTTCTTTCCTGGAAACTTTCTCTGCAGACATTATGCAATTGATTGTACTCTTACCTACCGCACCTGCATAACCAGCTACATCTGCTTCTGTAAACGTGCTTGCTTGCCCATGCCTCCAGAATGTTGTGGTAAGACCCCTGGGGAGTCCCAAGTTCTATCTTTAGCCCTCCAGGATGTAAATCTAAATACATAGCACAGCCCTGTGTTGCAGCTTGGAGCCCTTGCTTGGAAGTAGTTCCCTGCAAGTGGCTGCTGGCCTGCAAGAGCCTTGACTAATAAACCTCTCTTTTTCTAATTTGTCAGTGGACTGTCATTTAGTCACTTGGACCCTTCTTCACCACCAACTGTACCTCACTCTGGACACCCGCAAAGATAGACATTCTGGAAAGTAATTACCGCATGTCAACTGTTTCTGTCACCCACATCAGAATGCTACTACCTTACGTTATCAGTTTCACTTACCCAGGGAGATGGATAGACAAATCATTAAGAATTGTCCAGCTTGTCCCACCTTTGTTCCAGCTCCAGGAGGAGTTAACCCCCGAGGACTAAAACCAAATGTACTATGGCAAATGGATGTAACACACTTTCCCAGCTTTGGGAAATTGTAATATTTGCATGTTACTGTGGATAAATTTTCTCATGTCATTTTACATTCAGCAAGAACTGGAGAAGCCTAAAAGGACATGGCACAACATTTATTCCTTTGTTTCTCACAGCTAGGTATACCAAAGCAACTGGAAACTAATAGCGGTCCTGCATATACATCTAAATCTTTCCAGCAGTTTTGTTCCCAATTTAATATTTCTCATTTCACAGGAATTCCTTACAATCCACAAGGTCAAGCCATAGTTGAAAGAGCCCACCAAACTTTAAAAAATCAAATACATTAATTAATAGAGAGGGAATTTCAGTATAGCTCTGCTCACCATATTTTAAATCATGTAAATTTACATTCTTTGGGCAATTCAGCTATGACTAGACACTGGAACCTAGAAGGAAATGCTAAACCTATGGTAAAATGGAAGGATCTCCTTACAGGCCAATGGAGAGGGCCTGACATATTGTTAACCAGTGGGAAGGGATATGCTTGCATATATCCACAGAACAAATCTACTATTATTTGGATTCCTGATCAATTTATCTGACATGCCTGCATTGACCCGGCGACCAAAATGAGTGGCAAGGATACTACCAATTTAGAGGAACACTAGACATGACAACATGCCTGCTAGTCAACCTTCCTCATTGCTTCAGGAATGCCCACTGCTTGCTGAGCCACAGCTTCAGCATGATTCACCCAAGCAGGGAGAAACTTTGAGCCACCAGATGAAAAATCTTTCACTACAGGATGAGAATATTCCTCGCCCTCAGCTGTCCTGTACAAGACTACAAGCTACCAAACGTAATGTCTTCAGTGCTTGCCATTCACGACTACCAGCGTGGAAGCTGTCGGTGACCGGCACCGACCAAGGGAGGGTTAGGAACCACACCGGAGAGTCAAGACGGAGAGAAGAGACCACTCGGAGGCAGTACTTCTGGGATCAGTCTGATCAGGACTGAGTCCAAATTTTATTCAGACTCCTTCCAACTTATATACCATTTTCTATACTCTCCAGCAGTGTGATAATCACTTGCTGGGGGCGTGCAAATTCCATGCATATCGCGCTTTACAAACTATGCATCACAAGACCATCACGAGACTTGCAAGTTCCAAGCAAACAATTACAATTCCATGATGCATGACGTAATTCACAAAACTTACATTAAAATCACAGGTGCACAATTTCAATACAGATTGTTCAAAGTGTTTTCCATAATGTTCAATAAATCATTCATATTATACTTTTTGTTCTAAACCCTGATTAATACAAAAACTTTCTAAGTTAACTCTAGGTTCAACCCAAGTTCACTGACTCCTAATATTTTTAATGATTAATATTATCAACTTAACACTATACTATAATCTATAAGTCTAGTTAAATGACTTAACTGTTAGTTATACTATTAACCTATTATGATTTAATGTAATGCCTTATAATTCAGTTAAAACTTATTCTTAAACTACCAAACTTTACTATAATTCATATGAGTTTCATATGTCTAAACTTTAATTTTTATATAATCTGATGATTGAACTTTAATACTATGCTATATCTTATTAAGCTAATACTTTATCATTAATTCTTTCATAAATCTTATGGTAGTTGTCATACTCTTGAACAAGGAAATGTATGGTTGCCATGACGGTGGCCATGGGCTGAAGCAAACAGAGTTTCGGTAATTAATGAAACAAACAAAAAAAACGTTCTGCCTGGCTAGAGGCAGGGAGATAAAACTATTATGGTAATTTAGTTTCTAATCCTAGCTCTAGGGGAGACTGCTTTCAGGAACAAGAGCTGATTAACCAGTCTACCAGGAAATAGAAGTTAAAAAATATCTAGAAAGAAGTAAATCTTAGAAGGGACAAGGTCATATAAAATAATTCCACTGTGCAACTTTCCATCAGGTGTATAGAGATTTACTTATAAGTTTTACTGCCATGTATGCACACTGGTCACTAATCACATGGCAATATTATAGGGATAACTGATCTCCTATATCAGAGGCAATCTTCCAGATGGTCCTTTACAGGCCTCAGCCATGTAGCTATAGATGTTGGCGCCCAACAGGAAACAAATGGAATCTTTGGTTGAAGAAGCAGGAAAAATGGTAACTTCCCCCATCGTGTCACAAGAACTTCGCCCCCATCTAACATACTCATTTGCTCTCTTAACAATACTGAGGACTGGTTACTCATCCAACAAGACACTGGGTATCCAGAGTGTAGAGAGTGCGTTTATGGATCTAAAGTGGACTATTTATACCTAGTGAAAAACTATAACAACTACTATCAAAAATAAACAAATTGTTATTTCATACCTATAAAATAAGAGCTTGCTTACAATCTCCTTATATTTGTCTTGTATGGAATGAATATCAAGCTGTTACAATTGACTATCACAATAATGTTTATAAGGTGTCTTGTGCGGAATGTCGTTTAACTAATTGTTTAACTGATGCCTTTTATAAGGGATTTGTAATCTTAAAACAACCTCCCTATTTAATTGTTCCAATACAACTGTCATCTCGTTGGTATGATAAATATGATTTACAAACATTGTATGAAGTCAATTCTCTTCTGAAGAAAAGACAAAAAAAGGTTTTGGTCCACTGTAGTCTTGGGGATTACAGCCCTAATAGCTACTGCTACTTTGGTAACAGTTTCAGTTGTGGCTTTAGCTTACGAAGTCCACACAGCTACATTCACTAGTCAGTTATCTAAGAATGTTTCTATAGCCTTAGCTACCCAAGAGATTATTGATCATAAGCTAGAGAGCAAAGTCAATGCTTTGGAAGAAGCAGTTCTAGCTATAGGACAAGAACTTCTGACTTTAAAAATTAGGTTGGCTCTTCAATGTTACTCTGAGTTTAAGTGGATTTGCCTCGCTCCTTTAGAGGTAAATACATCTGTCCACACATGGGACAAAAGTAAAAATCATATTCTTGGAATTTGGAATAATTCGGACTTGAGCATGAACCTTACTAAATTGCATCAGGAAATTTAAAATATGATGACTGCTGGAAAGAAATCCTGGCCTACTGAATTGGCCAGTTCTATATTTAACAATTTTTCTTCATTCATTGATCAAGGTTGTTAATGTCTATATTCATTAATGCAGGAATTTGTGGAGCAGTGATTCTTTTGTTGCTGTGTCTACGTCCAATCATCTTCAGAGTGTTAAAGAAGAGCATATCTCAGCCCAACACGGAGTTTCATGGTTTTGTGCTAAAAAATAAAAAAGGGGAAGATGTTGGGAGCTGGCCACAGAGGCCCACTAAGCATTAGGGATCAGAAAGGGCCGTAGACCCCAAGACCGCTAGGATGTGTTCGGGAGCTGTTGACCCATTCCCTCCCTCCTTTTCCATTTGGCACAAACTACCAAGAAAAGCTCCAGCTGGCTCTAACAGAAAACTCTGAGACCAGAACGAACACAGCTAACCTAGGAGTCTATTGTTCCCATTTCCCACGACTTTGGTCTTTTGCATTATCACAAGTTAAGTTTGACTTTGAGTCACATTGAGGAACCTTAGTACTGGTCACAAGTTCTCTTGATGCGACCTTTAGAAGTTTATAGATATAGGTTTTAGAAAATAGTTTATATTAAGAAAATTAAAGTAACCATTTTATTACAGAAGTATGATTAGTTCAGTTTTATTTAGGAAGAGCCAGTGAAGTTTGAATTAGGCCATCTGGTGCTAGGAGAGTGTAACCATAGCAGCAATTGTTTTAATAAAAACTCATTTGAATTAGTACATAATAGTGGAAGTTAATAATTCACTATGGTGGTTTTGGGTTTAGACATTAAGTGATGCTAATTCAAGATGATATAGTTGTAATACAATTAAGGGCACGTAAGAAACTAGTTTGGCAAACATTAAGCTAGCATAAACTACAAAAAGACAATTTGTGGTTGTTCTTCCTCATGTTCTTCCATATGTATGAAAGAATATTTGCTTGAGAGTGAGGGGCGTCCTTTGTGCACCCTGACCTGTTCATGTGAAAGGCACATGCTACTTTTGTTTCCTGTGATGATGACTTTGCAGAGTTTGGGGATAAAAGCCCTGGAATAGCATTCAATAAATGGCTTCTGTCCTGAGCAGGAGTCCAGTCTCTTTCTTTCTCCTCTCTTCTCTTTCTTTCTCTTCATTTCTCCAGAATAATCGCCAATGCTGTCCCACCTTCCAGGGACCCTCTAACTCTCTGTGCAGGGTCTGGACCCCCGCGCACATCCACTCTCACACCAATGTTTCTAGTTCTCCTTGAATTTCCTTTTAAAACAGGGAAAATCCAACAGAGCTTAAAATTCATGGTGAGTCACCTGTATTTAGTCCTGATCTCCAGATGGGAACATCTGTGAATTCGAGGTCTGGGGTTTCTCTCCTAAAGGTGAAAGGTCAGGGTTGAACTTATTTTCATAAGTAGACGGAGGGCCCTATTTGCATGTCTTCTGCTATATACCAAGCTGTGGGGTGGGATGACTTAGAGAGTGAAAGGCCAAGAACAGATGGATGGGGCCTGAAGAAGTTTGGTGGCAAGGACAGTATTTTTTTAAATGTGATTTTGTGCTATATATTTTCTTGAAAACAAGAATAATCCCTATTATTTTATTTTATGTTTACATTTGGGCACAATGTACATCATGTAGATTTTCAACCTTAGCTTCAGTTTTCAGCATAACACTAAACACCACTTGGAAGAGTTGTGCGATGTGTCCAGGAATAGATTCTGAGAATAGCTTAGTGTCTGGGTCTATGCCCCTTATTCCTGGGTATGACCACTTTCCTGAACCTAGCCTGATGCTGTCCTTGGCACACAGTTTTGTTTGCTGAACTACATTTCAATGACAAGAACATTTTGTAATTCTACAACATTCACGAGTTTTTATTAGACTATAGAGATAGTAGGAACTCGTGCAGGTGAAATTTCATGATTTTCTAACATTCCTTGTGTGTTTATTTTTGCTTTTAACTATACTTTTTAACTACTTAGTTATTTTTCATTTGTAAAAAACTTACTGAGGGATGACTGTCGTGCAAAAAGCTTTATATATTTAAATTTTACATATACCTATGTAGTCCTCTGCAACCACCACCACAAATTAATGTTACAAATATTCAGTTAGAAGAAATAAGTTCTTATGTTCTCCTTATTAATGCATAGTGGTGGTGACTATATTTCACAGTAGTAAATTGAACATTTCAAGACCACTAGAAAAGATAACTGAAATATTTTTAGCACAAATAAGTGATAAATGCTTGAGACGATAATAACTCTAAATACCTTGACTTGATTATTACTCATTCTATACATGAATCAAAATATCACATGTACCTGTGAATATGTACAAATGTTATGTGACAATAAAAAATATCAGTGGATGTGGTGAGAGGCAATTGGGAGGAGACAATGAACACACTGGAGACAGACACTAACTTGCAGTTCTACTGGTTTGTGTGAAAGCTGAGGAAGGAGGCAACTGGGATTTGTTCTCCTGAAGGTAGAAATCTGGCTTCTCTCACTCAGCATCATTTCTGGGAATTCACCTGTAATGATGTGTTTATCAGTAGTTTTCTAATTTTATTACTGGAGAGTATTCAATTTACCTGGGTTATGTTTCGTTTCAACTTTGAAAGGTGTTTTGGGTTGTTTCTAGTTTCTAGCACCTATGAAATTTTATAAGTGTTTGAATAAGGGTTTACATAAATACAATTTTATACCTCTGCTGCAAACACTCAGGAATAGATTTTTATTTCATGTGTTAAGGACATGCTTAACTTTATGACCATCCACTCATTGTTTTCCACAGTGGCAGTTTAATTTTGCATTTCTACTAGAAATATTTAGGCTCTAGGACCTACCATGCTCACCAACACTGGTGCTATGATGCATATAACAACACAAAGCATACATGGTTTTAAACCAGGGGAAGTGAGGATCAGATGGAGTCCCAAAATTCACCTGCATGTAGATTACTTATATATGTAATACTGACTTGTACACCACATCTCTATAACAAAAAGTTACAAAAACTCAAAAAATAAAATGTATATAGTGATGTCTTATGTAGTCTTCAAATGACTTCTTCCAATAGTAAGTTATGTTGACATTCTTCCTATACGACTAATATCCTCTTTGATGGATGGTATGTACACTGTGTACAACTTTTGCCTGATTCATATATTGCTTCTTATTATTCAATGTTTTCTTTTGAGGATTCTTACATATTCAAGTTTTTTATGGTAATATAATTTATAAAGTATTTATTATCTCTGAAGCTTGTCATACATTTTGTTGATGGCCATTTTAGAAGAAAAAAACGCTTTTAATTTAGTGAAATTTAACTTTTGATTTTATTTTATTTTATCACATGATTTCATTTTCATGATCACTACTAGATTTTTCGTGTTGTCATGTTTTATAATACAGTTGAATGCCTTCATTTTCCTGTTTTCTCGTAGGACTGACCTGCTCACTCCTTGTGTCACATTGACTCACTCTTGTTTGTTTTTTTTGTTTGTTTGTTTTTTCATGTGCAGTTATGAGACAGTTTCCTAAAATTGTGATCAATTCTGTTTTCATATTCAAACATAAACTAGATATTTCACAAGAAACGTGATGTTGAATTTTTTTATTTTTTACTTTTTTCATAAATTGCTTTGCAGATCTACAAAAATATGTTTCTGGTTTCAAACTGAAGCACTTTTCTTCCCTAGTTTTGGATTTTCTCCTTACCTTGGACGTTTGTGGGCTTCCAGTGGAGATAATGTACCCTGGAATTTATATATTTACATATGGCTATGCAAACATATATGCGTGTATAATGTATTATTACCTTGAATTATCTCCTCGAGTCAAACTCTATCCCTCACAATTCACTTGTGAAATCCCTGGAAACTTATTTGTGCACTGTCACTAAGAGACCTCCATGTTGAGGATCCATTAAATCTGCTTCATTATTCCATAAGTTATTTTACTAGCATCCCTTCTAATTATAGTATTTTTTCCATTGAAACAAAAACTAGTATCCGCATTTCTGTGCTTCCTCATGCTTCCATGTCCTTCCTCCATCAAGTACAGTTTTTTCTCCTTACCATAAATTAATGTGCAGAGATAAACATTTCTAGACAACAGACTGATATAGACACTCCTCAGTGTTGGCCCTGCTGAACTCTATTATTCTATTGGATTGAATCTCTCTCAATGCTGCCAAACTGTGTAATCACTCCTTATCTCACAGTTTTTTTGTGAAAGCATAATTCTAGGAATTATCCATTGGGATGAAAATAAAGTGGCATCAGCGTCATAACCAATATCCACTGGGTTTTAACTATGCTGCCTCCTAGAAACTCAGCTACAGCAGACTAAAAGGCATCAAAAATTTTTAATAGAAAAACTTTTAAACACTGAAAAAAGGCTTCTCAATAGATTTCTTTGCATGAAACAGAGAGTACTTTGACAGAGACTGAAGTTTAAACATGTAAAAATCAATATATAATTTTTAAAGATAAATTTCAGGCTTGTTGGGGTTCCTCCTCATGGAACCTTTGAACAGGGGTTCCCTAACAGCCCCTGGCATCTAGTTGTCATGTTCTCTCTATTGACTTGTTGAATCCCTTGACTTGTCCATTTTTGTTACGTTTGTTTCATGTACACACTGATTATCATTTATTATTTTATTATTTTATTTTTTAAGAAAGAAATGTTTATTTAAAAGTAAGTTAGACAGAGAAAAGGGAGAAATATTTACCTCCCCATGGTGGGGGAGGGGACCAAAGCCAGGAAGCACGGTGACAGGCATAGCTCCAAGAGCACATGGCCACACCAGAGTCTAGCAAGACAATGGCCCTTATATTTTATATTTTTATGAATAGTTGCAGATTTTAATCAAAGCTCCCTGTCTTGTTCCCTGAGAAACTTGCCTGTTATTCATACACAAATCTGCAGTTTACTTGAAAACAGGTGCTCCTCTTGCCATCAGTGGAGTTCACTCTGCACAGTGTCTGCATCTTGCTATCTGCCTGTGAGCTCTGCACTTCATGGCCTGTTGGGTACCCAGCTCCTTTTTCTTACCCCAAATCCGTTGGACTACACTGGGTCCCACCCTGGCTATGGCTTGGAAACACTTAAGGAATATTTCAGTAAGCATTTGTCATAGTGTTTCTTTCTCATCTCCCAGAGATCACTGCTTTTGTTACCTGATGTCAAACACCTTAAACTTTTCTTTAATAATATCTTTACTGTTTTCTTCCAATTATTTCTAGTGGAGAGATAATTTTGGTGTCTGTTGATATATTTTAGAGTGATCACCATGAGTATGAATGTTAGAATCATTTTTATGTGTTCTAAAAAATTTTAAAGATTGTATATATGTATATACACATTTATATGTTTTACAAAAACACATAAATATATAATTCTAAACCTCATGACACATTTAATAAGTAAGATATATATACACACAAATAAATGTATATTTAAGAATGAATGTCATATTTTTAAAAATATTTAAAACACTTGTATCTCTCCTAGGAAATAAGCACGAATTCTAGGGTGATGGAATGCAGGCAATTATTATTTGTCATCTACGGAGTCCTCATGTGGAAGTGGAGAGACATGACATCTCAGGGCTGCTTTCAGAGACTCCACTCAGACCCAGCAGGGATGTGGGGTGGGGTTCATCTTGGGCTTGGCATTCATTCTTCTTACTAGAAATATCAGATGTCTTCTTCCACCCTTTGAGAGTCTTTTTAACCATCAGAACACTGAGGAACAGATCAAGAATGGAAAAGTCCATAAACATAAACAAAAAAATTGTAGGTGGAGATGGAGAGGCTAAGTTGCCCAAGGAAGACAAAGACCCCTGTGGGGCAAAGCGTCTGAAAGATGACCATAATCCTGTAAGACATATGTGCTTGTCTGAGAATAGGGTCCATATGGGCACAGTGTCTGCCAGTCTGAGGGTAAAACTTAAATCAGGGGGGCATATACATGTGCTGAAGTTGTGGTCAGGTGAAATATTTCCCAATCAAAGAATGATAAGAATCCTCAGAGAGGTTAATTTGTGGGAAGGAAAAATGCGCCATGTAGTAACTTTATATAGAAACAACTACTGGACAGTTTATGTAAAAAAAACACTATCATTCAGGGTATGCCTGTCCAAGAAGGAAAACACTATTTCCTGATGGAGGGAATATTACCAAAACTTGGTGATATTACCAAATCTCATTAAAGGATTATTGAGAGGACTTGTAGGTTAGCTGGAAACAAACACAATGGTGCTATTTATGTTTCTGAAATTTTTTCACTACTTTTTAAAATTGGGCAGTCCTTACTACTAGGTCCTTTCCTATGGAATGCAATTTTTTAAATGTTGTTAATTCATTTTGCATTATTGGTGATTTTATCCTTTTTAATTTAAAAATGTGCAGAACAATTCAATATTAGGTACCTAAATGATCATTGTGCAGGTAATGTTTGGGTACCCTTATTGATATTATGTGTCCTTCCTCTCTGGCAGTGATGCACTTTTGCCAGTCACTTTCTTATTGTATTATGATAAATGTTCAGGATCTGATTATGAGTAAGGGATGCAATGTTTAATTCAATTGATTTATTTTATCATGAGAAAAAATTTTCTCATGGTGAAAAAATATGCACATTGATTTTGACATGATGAGAAGGAATGAATGTTCAGAGAAATGATGGTGAATTATTTTCATGATGAGAGAAATTGATGATGATGTATTATTTTTACTTCAGTTTTACTTTGGGTCAATCATGGCTTTGGTTAAAAATCGTGTAGGAGATGGTATCCTATGGTGGAGAGACACTTTCTTATTGATCCTTCTGTGCACCTGCTACCCAGTGTGTCTCTTTGTTGAGTGAGTCCTGAGCATGAATTGGTGCTTTGTTGGTCACCTGAAGTCCATATACAGGAGGGCTGGGGGTTTCACTCTGAGATACCCAGTCTTATGTCTGACTGTTTCTCTGACAACTGGAATGCAGTTCAGCCAGGACTATAACCTGGGCTTTGGATCTCCCCTGTTTAACCTCACCTTGGGCCCTGGTCTTCCCTTAAGCAAGGTGACAGGATCAGCTCAAGGTCACTCCTTCATAGATAATACTGGAGGCAACTTTAGGGAAATGCAATCCTAGTCTGACTATATGAAGTGCAATCATGTTCCTAGGAATGTACCTGGCTAACATAAATCTAAATAAAATCACTATATATGACTGTTAAGTTATATGCCCAAAACAGGTCCAATTTTGTATTTTCCCTGAATGCAGCAACTTCTGAAGTCATAGCTGGAAACAAAACAGAAACACTTTCTTATAATCAAATTCATAACCTGATAAGATGATGACATGATGTTGAAAAATTGAGATTGAATTATTACTTGCATTTCTGGTAATGCTGAATTGCACAATGGAATTGAGGTGTGGTGGACTATCAGGTGTCTGAATACTGAATTCTACAGTTAGACCAGATCAGGTCACTCTAGCATTGGGATAGCTGGAGTTCCCTCTACATAGGAAAATCCCAGAGTCTATTAAACTGGTTGGGGTCTCAGCAGCCTCTAAGATATTTACAGGAAGCTCCTTCCCAGACTCTGAGTGAAGCAAATTTCTGCTCTTTTTGGGGAGACAATACACAATGTAGAAAAAACAAGATGAATTCCACACATGATCTGCATATGTGGGGAAAAGATCACGCAAGTGGGAAATGTTCTCAATTAATTGAACAATTCACACATGTTCTCAATTAATTGAACAACTGTTAAGTAGAAAGGCAACTCTGTGCTGGGACATTGTGTAGAATTAGGAGTAATGCAAATGTAGTAAATCTAAATGACACAATTTTTTACAGACTACAGTTTAGCCTCATATGTCTTCTACGAATATTAAGTAAAAGGCTGCGTTCTATATAGAAACCCACAACATAAGCATCCTGTGACAACACTTCCATCGCTGCACCAACAGGAGTACAATGCACCTGGACCACACACCAGCAGCTGCTCGCAGGGCCACAATTGTGGCTTGTATTGAAGCCTCACATCCTGTGGTCTAAACTCAGGAGATGACTAAGCTCCCCCGGGATCTGAGGCATCGCTATTTCTAGGAGCCATGGCATCCCGTGTCAGGGGGGAAATGGCTTCAGGAAGATTCAGAGACATTTTGGACCTCCAGTGCACAACAGATAAACCTAGATCATCTCCACCCTATTTTCTCTCCCTCTCTCCTTCACTCAGTAACCAATCTCCATAAATTTCTGACAGCTTCCTCAGCCTAATTTCACTTTCCACGCATTTCCTCCAAAAAATGTGTATATATTCCCTAAAACATACATACAGACTTAGGTCAGTCTTGGAGTTGGCCTGACAGAAGGCAAATACCATTAACTTTTTAAGCAACATTACATATAAGCCCAAATCAGTGTCAAATATAAAATAAGTATGCCAGTAGTCAGTCTTATGTGTCAACATAGAAAGGATATAGTCTCAATTATCAAAAAAAACCTATGTGTTGTCATGAAGTTATTTATTTGATGTTATTAAAGCTGACCATCAGCTTTCTCTAAGTCAAGAGGATTGTGCCAGGTAACCTGGGTAGGACTTATTCAATCTCAGATAGATAGAAGGAAGATGGTCTGATTCCATGATGGATGGCAGGTCCAGTTCCTTCCAGGAAGTACAAACTGTCCCTCTTGACCACCTGCCTTATGGACCTCAATATGCCTAACAAGACCCCACATTGCTGTGACCCAGAGCCCACAGCACATTGGAGGCTCAATTCTCAGTTCTCCCCAAAATCAAGGGTGAGAGAGGGAAACCCTAACAGTGTATGAAGCACAAAGTTAGTTCTGCATCAATATCTCCTTTGAGAAAACTACTCTTATGCTCTTGGTGACTAATGTCCACTCATGTTGGGGACCGACTGCAAAGGTCTGACTTCTGACATGGTCAAAGAGACTGACGACCCGGGACAGCATGGCACTTCCAGGAAACTGGCAGTTCTACTTCTCCTGCTTTGATTAGTCATACTGCCAGTGGAAATTCTAGGGGTTGAGAAACTACAACTTGCTAACCAACCACAGAAAATAGACTCCGGGGGATTGTGGGAAATATTATCAATTCACCCTGCAGTTATAGTACAGAGAGGAAAGGTAATTGCCCATCCTGAAGTGACGAGGCCAGAAATTTTCATCAGATTACTAGATAAATCTTATACCCCCTTAAGGAGAATCCTCAACATTATAAGAAACTGAGGCTGCAGAT
This sequence comes from Carlito syrichta, assembly GCF_000164805.1. Classification (NCBI taxonomy): domain Eukaryota; kingdom Metazoa; phylum Chordata; class Mammalia; order Primates; family Tarsiidae; genus Carlito; species Carlito syrichta. Next base: position 100,885 of record NW_007252918.1, on the reverse strand, counting down.
GGAGGCCCACTAATCGTAGATTGTTGTGCAGTTTGTAGTGGAAGAACACCAAGAAATGTCTTTGTTCTGGAAATTGGTTTTTCTATGCCTACACAAATAAAAGCCTGTAATCCCAGCACCTTGGGAGGCTGAGGTGAGTGGATTGCCTGAGCCCGCAGGTTCGAGACCCGCCTGGGCAACTTGGCGAGACCTCATCTCTACAATAAATCAAAAATCAGCCGGACATTGTAGCGCATGCCTGTAGTACCAGTTACTCAGAAGGCTGAGGCAGAAGGATCGCCGGAACCCAGCAGGTCAAGGCTGCGGTGGCCGGGAGCCGCCACTGCACTCCAGTCTGGGCGATGGAGTGAGACTCCAACTCAAAAAAAAAAAACAACAAAATTTAGTTCCTTGTGGCAGAAAACATTGGCTAGAGTGTACCTGGCCATAATTAAATATATAACAGGCTAACTCTTGCTGTTACGTGATTTCCAGGAAAAGATTAAATATTACTTTTAATACATAGATTATGCTTAATTTTGAAAGGTCATGAGTATTCAAGTATAGGGTAATGGTGTTTTTGTGTTATGAGTGTGTTTAGCTTTAAAGAAATAATCAAAAGTGATTGTATCTAATTGTTAAAGTATGAGAAGAGTATGTGAAAGGTTTCACATGACTCTCTACCTAACCATAAAAACATGAGAAAAACACTCGAAAACCTTCACATACCCATCACTAATGTTTTAAGGAACTTGTTTTGGAGAATTTGAGTAATGTCAAGAAAAGATTTCTCATGTATGTCACCCAAAAGGCTATGCAACAAAAAGATATATAAATCACAGTTTTCCTAGCGATAAATGAGCAGTCCTGCATAAAAACCAGGTCAGTCTCCAACCCTTCACTCACTGACACTGCACTTCCTTCGGGAAACCCTGAACCTCCTGGAACGGGACTCTGGCACACTCACATTTCCCAAATGAGTCCATCCACAGAAATGTAGTAGGAGTAACCAGTGAGCAAGAAAGTCCTGTCAGCCTTCTCAGGCTTTGCAAGAGTCAGAGCCTGTGACACCCATGAGCTCCAGGCAAAGACCCTCAGACTTGGGAGTTAGATGACTCAAAAATCCCCCATATATAAGGAAAAAAGAAGAAAAGGGAGGTGTGTGATAAGGCTTAAAAAGAAAAAAATGTAATAGCAGGAAAAGGGGAAATGGCAACCGTTCTGAATCATGTTCACAGTTTTATAAGAGGAGGGGTTTAGATATGACAACCATTAGGTTTTCAAAGACACTGTCCTTGATACAGCCTTTGTATGGGTTCTCCTCTGACTCTCAGAGACTATTCTAGTCAGAAAACTAACTGAATTCCCTGCTTGAGTCACTTAGAAAACTCTCCTCAGATTGTCTGGGCCTCCTCAGGAGGCTAATTTTGTGGTCACAGGTGGGTTTGCACAAGTGTGTATTTTGAGATATAAAATGTTACTGCAAAATAGCAAATCCAGACAAATTTCCAGGGGAACAGATGGAGAGGTCACCCTAAGACTTGGCAGCAAACCAACTATCAACAGTCCTCTGCAACTACTCCTGAAGTTGACCCAGTGTCCTGTATTCTGGACACCCCTGATGGTTGTGCATTTCTTGCAGGGATATTTGAGTCTGTGCTCACACTGAAGCCTCCTAATTGTATCTCTAGTTTAGTAATACATCCATGCCTTTGGGCCTCAGACTGTTCATTTGAAGATACAGCATGTTCTTGGAAACATCCCTTGAGATGGTGAATCTGCCTTTCACAGATGCAGTGTATTCTGTCATGTAGCTATTAGTATGTTTCTAATATGACCAACACACACCTGCCCCTTTCTGGAGCCTGGTGAACCAAGTCCATGTAAGAGTCAAGAAAACTGAATGCAGGGGCTGCATAGGAAACTCTCAGGGACACTCAATGCTGGAACAAGCCAACCCCAGACTCCAACAGCTGCACCTCACACTGGTCACCTGCAAGAACAGAAATGTGTTTGTCAGAAACTGCCACACAAATGCATTATTTCTCTCACTTACATCGATTCACATATTCAATATCTCTAGCTCTCTATGAATCACCTTTTAAAAGAGCAACATGGAAAACCCAGAGGAGCTCAAACTCCATGGTGAGTCATCTGTGTTCAGTCCTGATCCCTATATTGGAACACCGGGAAATCACATGGCCAGAGCTCCTTGCACAGAGCTGCAGGAACATGGCTGGGCCGGTTTTCATCAGCAGTAGGAGGGGCTTATTTTCATGTCTTCTGCTATGGAGCAAGCTCTGGGGTGTGATACTTCAGAGGGAAAAGGGTCCAGGGCAGATGAGCGTAATTATACTGTGACAAATAATTAACTCCCTTTAACATATTTGATTTACATCTGCATATAGACCAAGTTTTGTATGATTCAATGTTTCCTCTTCTTACAGATGTAAAATAAATCCAGAGATTGAGGAGACTGTGTGATGTGTTCAAAAGTTACATCTGGTGAGAGTAAGCCTGGGGATCTGGGCCTGTGCTCCTCACCAATAAATTCTACTGCTTCCTGAACCAACCCCAGGCCACAGCAAGATGTGCTTAGTGAGCTTTGCAGAACAGTCTTCTTGTAATAAGAACATGAGTTATTTAAATGCATTCTTGCATTTACGTAAAATATTTGTACACATAGTTTGGGTTAATGAACATACAGGTCCATGCAGATGTATTATCAGGCATTTGATGTTACATGTATTATTATCTATCTGCCCATCAATACTTTTCTACCTATTATCTACTTGCTATTTTTACTAATTTTAATGATATAATTGACATATGATAAATTTCACATACTAAGGTGTGAAATTGATAAAAATTGACAAAGTTATCATGACTGTCAACATGGTGAAAATGTCAATTCTCCTACAAAATTTCGTTTATTCCTCTGTGATTCTTTCTTTTCCCTTTCCTATCTCCCTCACTCTCACCAGACATTTGCTAATCTCATTTACATTACTTTAAAATAGTTTTTCAATTTATGGAAATATAAAAGTAAATTTTTACATTTTATTAATTTATTTCCTTTTTTGGGTGATCCATTTTCTTATTTATTTTTTATCATATTTTTTATTTTAAATTTGTGGAGTAGAGTTAAAATTTAGGTATACATATATGAATTTTGCAGTTACCCTTGTTGATGAGGTGTGCTCCCCCATCCCCAGATAGATACTGACTACCATTACTCCCACCGTGCTTCCCCACCCTGGTCCCCCCCATAGTTTGCCACACTGTCAATCTTTTCTTACAGTATACGATAGTTGTTCAAGGTCCACTTATGAGTGAGAACATGTGATACTTACATCTTTGTTTCTGTGAGAGTTCACTCAGTATTATAAACTCTAATTCCATTCAGGTTGCTGCGAAATTCATGATTTTGTTCTTTTTTATGGCTGCATAATATTGCATTGTTAGCTGAGCTCAGTGGCTCAGCCTGTAATCCCGTGCCTTTGGGAGGCTGAGGTGAGTGGATTGTCTGAGCACGTGGGTTTGAGACCCGCCTGGGCAACATGGTGAGACCTCATCTCTACAATAAATAAAAAATCAGCCAGGCGTGGTAGTGACGCCTGTAATTCTGGCTACTCAGAAGGCTGAGGTGGAAGGATCGCTGGAGCCCAGTAGTTCGAGGCTGCGGTGGCCGGGAGCGACCACTGCACTCCAGTCTGGGTGACAGAGTGAGACTCCAACTAAAAACAAAACAAAACAAAACAAAAAAACAATATTGTATTATATATATGTGCCACATTTTTAAAATCTAGTCCTCTTTTGATGGACAGCATGGTTGCTTCCATGATCTTGATATTGTAAACAATGCTACAATAGACATATGTGTGCTGGTATCTTTTTTATAGTGTGAGTTGATTTTTTCACAGTATATTCCCAGTAGAGACATTGTGGAGTCTTATGGAATGTCGACTTTTAGAGCTTTTAGGAATCACCACATTGATTTCCACAGAGGCTGCACTAGTATTACACTCCCACCAATAGTGTAGAAGTTTTCCCTTTTCACCATATCCTCTCCAGCATCTGTTATTTTTTGAGTTATTGATAATGATCATTCTAACTGGAGTCAGGTGGTATCTCAGTGTAGTTTTAATTTGCATCTCCTTGATGAATAGTGAGTTTGAAGATTTCTTCACGTATCCATTGGCTGCTCATATGTCTTATTTTGAGAAGTGTCTGTTGACATCTTTTCCAACTATGTAATGGTTTTTTTTTTTTTTTCTTTTCTTTTCAGCACATTTGAGTTCCTGGTAGATCCTATATGTTAGGTCTTTGTCAGACATGGAGTTGACAAATACTTTTTCCTACCCTGTGGGCTGTCTCCCTGCTCTCTTGATGGTTTCTTTCGCTTTGCAGAAGCTTGTCAGTTTAATGAGGTCCCACTTTTCTATCTTATCTCTTATAACCTGTGCATTTCGGGTTTTGCTCAGAAATTGGATGACGGTTTTGATTTCCATAAGGGTATGTCCTGCATTTTCTAAAGATCTTGTGGTTTTAGGTTTTACATTTAGGTCTCTGATCCATTTAGAGTTAATTTTTGTGTATGAGGATAGATAGGAGTCTTGTTTGAATCTTCTGCATGTGGTCAGCCAGTTTTCCCAGCACCATTTTTTTTTTTTGAGTTGGAGTCTCACTCTGTTGCCCAGACTGGAGTGTAGTGACTGCTCCCAGCCACTTCAGCCTCGCCTGCTGGACCCTGGTGATCCTTCCACCTCAGCCTACCAAGTAGCCGGAATTACAGGCATGTGCTACCACGCCCAGCTGAATTTTTTTATTTATTGTAGAGATGAGGTCTCGCTACCCAGGCGGGTCTCGAACCCACGGGCTCAGGCAATCCACTCACCTCAGCCTCCCAAAGGCGCGGGATTACAGGCTGAGCCACTGAGCCCGTCTCCAAAGCACCATTTATTGAATAGTTTCTCCTCTCCCCAGTGGTGGGTGTTGGAGGCTTTGTCAAAGATGAGTGTGTTGAGAAATTGAGGTTTTGCTTCTGGAATCTCAATTCTATTCCGTTGGTCTATATGCCTGTTCTTGTACCAGTATCAAGGAGTTTTGATTATTGTAGTTTTATAGTAAAATTTAAAGTCTGGTATTGTGATACCTCCTTCTTTTTTTTTTTTTTTTTTTTTTTTGCTGAGGATTGTTTGGGCTATTATTGGTCTTTTGCGTTTCCATATAAATTCCTGTATTGTTTTTTCTAGATCTGAGAAGAATGTTGCTGGTAATTTGATGGGCATTTTTTTAAATCTATAGATTGCATTAGGTAAGATGGACATCTTCACAGTGTCGATTATTCCAATCCATGAGCATGAGGTATTTTTCCACTTGTTTGTATGATCTTCGATTTCTTTGAGCAGGGATCTGTAGTTTTCATTGTAAAGGTCTTTCACATCTCTGGTTAGGAATATGGCAAGGTATTTCTCTTTTTGTGGCTATTATGAATGAGATTGTGCTTTTTATTTGGGTTTCTCTTTGATTACTATTGTTGTAAAGAAATATGATTGTCTTTTGCACATTTATTTTATACCCTGGGACTTTACCAAAGTCCTTTATCTGTGCAAGGAGGCTTTTGACTGATTCTCTTGGGTTTTCAAGGACAACAATCATGTCGTCTGTGAAGAGATAACTTGACTTCCTCTTTTTTTATTTGGATACCAATGATCACTTTCTCTTTTCTGATTGCTCCAGGCAGGACTTCCAGTACTATATTGAACAGGAGGGGTGAGAGTGGGTATCCTTGTCTTGTTCCAACTTTCAGGGAAAGGGTTCCAATTTTTGTCTGTTTAGGAGTATGCTGGCTGTGGGTTACTCGTAGATGGCTTTTACTATTTTTGAGGTATGTTTCATCTATGCCTACATATTCGAGGTTTTTATAAAGAAGCGGTGCTGGATTTTATCAAAATATTTTTCTACATCTAATGATATAATCATGTCGTTTTTGCTTTGACATCTGTTGATGTATTTAATTACATTTATGCTCTTGTGAATGCTGAACTAGCCTTGCCCTGTGAGGATGAAGCCTACTTGATCATGTTGGATGATTTTTGAGAAGTGTTGTTGAATACGGTTTGCTAGGATCTTGTTGAGAATTTTAGCATCTATGTTCATCAAAGATATTGTCCTGTAGTACTTTCTCTTTGTTGGATTTTGTTTTTTTGAGTTGGAGTCTCACTCTTTTCCAGACTGGAGTGCAGTGGCCACTCCTGGCCACCACAGTCTCGACCTGCTAGGCTCTGGTGATCCTTCCGCCTCATACTTCCAAGTAGCTGGAAGTACAGGAGTGCACTACCACGCCTGGCTAATTTTTGATTTATTGTAGAGATGAGGTCTTGTCAAGTTGCCCAGGCGGGTCTCGAACCTGCGGGCTCAGGCTATCCAATCACCTCAGTCTCCCAAATGTGTGGGATTACAGACTGAGCCACCAAGCCCGGCTCTTTGTTGGATCTTTGCCTGGCTTGTGTATCAATGTGATGTTAGCTTCATAAAATAATTTGGGGAGAGTTGCATCTTTCTTGGTCACCTGGAATACATTCAGTAAGACTTATATCAGCTCCTCCTTAAATGTTTTACAGAATTCTGCTGGAAAGACACCTGGTCCAGGATTATTATATTTTTAAGGTAGTTTTCTTATTACATAGTCAATGTCCTTGATTGTTATTGGTCTACTTATGGTCTCAATTTATTCTTGTATCAACCTAGGCAGGTTGTGTGATGTCAGAGATTCCACCATTTCCTTAAAGTTTTCAAGTTTGTTTCCATACAAGTGTACGCAGTAGTCTCTAATGATGTTTTATATTTATTCAGGTCAGATGTGACTTCATCTTTGGTGTTGCTGATTGTGTTTATTTGCATTTTTTCTCTTCAATCTAGCTATGGTGTCATCAGTCTTGTTTATCAGTCTACCTAAGGTATCATCAATCTTGTTTATCAGTCTAGCTAGAGTATCATCAATCATGTTTATCCTTTCAAAGAACCAGATTTTTGTTTTATTTATTTTTTGTATTATCTTTTTGTCTTCTATGTCTCAGATTTGGACTTTTATTCTGGTGATCTGGATTCTTCTGCTGAAATTTTGGTTTTGGTCGTTCTGCTTTTCCAGCTTCCTTAGGTGACTTGTTGCCCTGTTAATTTGAGATCCTTCCACTTTCTTCATGTGCGTTTGTAGAGATATGAATTCCCCTCTTACTACAGCTTTTCTGGCACCCCATAGATTTTGGTAAGATGTTTCTTCATTTTCATTTGTTTTCGTGTATCTTTTCATCTCTGTTTTGATTTCATTATTGACTCAGTTGTTTAGCATCATGCTATTTAGTGTCCATGTCTTTGTGTGTTTGGGGGGAACCTTGTTGGTATTGATGTTTATTTTTATTCCACTGTGATGCGAGAAGGTGCATCGTAAAATTTCGATCGTTTGAAATTTGTTTATGCTTGACGTATGGCCAAGTATGTGGTCGATCTTAGAGTATGTTCCTTGTGGTAACAAGTAGAATGCATATTCTGTATTCATTGGGTGGAGTGTTCTGTAGGTATCAATTAAGTCCATTTGGTCAAGAGTCACATGGAGGTTCTGGATCTCATTGCAGATTTTTTGTCCTGATGATCTGTGTAGGGTTGTGAGTGGGGTATTAAAGTCCCCAGTTATGATAGTGTTAGAGTCAATATCTTTTTTGAGTTTACCTAAAAGCTTCTTTATGAAAGTTGGTGCTCCTCTATTGGGTGCATATATGTTTAGGATAGATATTTCTTGTTGATGGATTGAGCCTTTTATCATTATGTAGTGGCCCTTCTGTATCTTTTTAAATTTTTGATAGCTTAAAGGGTGTTTTGTCTGAGATTAAGATTGTAATTTCTCCTTTATTTTGTGTTCCGTTTGCCTGAAAATTTGTTTTCCATTTTCTTTCTTTGAGCTTATATGTGTCCTTTCTAGTGAGATGAATCTCTTGAAGGCAATATATTATTGCCCAGTGATATTTTATTCATTTTGCCATTATATGTCTTTCCAGTGGTGCATTTGGTCCATTCATATTCAGGCCAATTATGGTAATGTGAGAGTTGATCCCTATCACAGGGTTCTTATAGAGTTGTTGCACCTGTTTGTTTGTTGTCTTTCTTTGGGTTTTGGGATCGGTTCGTGTTTTTTAAATCTTTTTTTTATGTACTCTTTTGAAGAATGTTGTTCTTTTTCCCTTTCCTCTGTGTAATGCTTTCTTAAGTGTTTCTTGTAGAAGTGATCTGGTGGCAGTGTAAGTTCTTAGGGATTGAATATCTGATAAAGATGTTAACTCTCCCTCACTGATGAAGCTTAGCTTAGCTGGCTAGGTTATTCCTGGTTGAAATTTAACTTTTGGAACTTTGAAGATAGGGCTCCAAGGTCTCCTAGCCTGACAGTTTCTGTAGATAAATCTGCTGCTATTCTAATTGGTCTTCCATGGTAGGTGATCTGACCTTTTTCTCTTGCTGCCTTTAGGATTTTTTCTTTTATACCTGCTTTGATTCGGTGAATTATCATGTTTCTGGGAGTTGGTATTCTCATTTGTTGTCTTGCAGGGTTTCTCTCATCTCTTTGGTTTGAATTTTCTCATCACTGATGAGATGAGGGAAGTTTCCTTCAATAATTTCATGGAATGTTTATTCCAGAGTAAACTCTGTCACTCTTTCTGCCTCAGAAAATCCAATTGCTCTTAGGTCCAGTCTCCTGATGTAATCACTCATCTCTTGAAGGTTTTGTTCTGTCTTTTCATGCTTGTTTTCTATATTTTTGACAATTTGGGTTAGTTCTATATTTTTGTCCTCATGGTATGAGATTATTCTGCTTGGTTAATTTTGCTTTCCATGCTTGTCAGTTTGGTATTTTATTCATTCACAGTATTCTTTACTACTGTTATCTCTGTTATCAACTCCTTCCTAGTTCCCTCTTGTCTCTCCTCAATTCTTTTTAATCTCCCTATTAATGTCTTGATATCTGGGTTTGTAGTTTGAAAGAAGTCATTCTTGGTGCTCCTCATTTTTTGTATTCTGAAGTCAGTTTTCTCATTGTCTGACCTCTCAGTGGTCTGGGAGTGTTCTTTTTTTTTCTTTATTTGTGTAGATTTTTCTCTCCCTGTTTCCCTCCCCTTCTTTAATTCTGTTTTTCAGGGAATGTAGTGCTGCTTTTAGTTCTTTTTGTGCAATCTCCTTCCTTATGAGTGTCCTCTGCCTTTGTTCACTTTTGAGGCTATACTGTGGGTTGGGGCTGTACTTTTTCAGTTTTGAGATTTAATTACGGGGAAGCTGTGATTCAGTATATATCTGTAGATCCCAGTGTCTACCAACAGGTGTATGGGCAAACTGGGACTCATTTCCCGCTTCTTTACAATCTTTTCATGCAATGGGGTTCAGGTTTGCTCCCTGGAACCAAAGTAGGTAAGAAAAAGGAAATTAATAGAAGTGGGGTCAAGAGGAAGTTGGAGAGAGAGAAGAGTAAGAGGGAAAACCGACATACATACCAACTAATGAATGAAAAGAGACATAAAGTCAGAAAACAGTAAATACAAACAAACAAACAAGATTCCCTAAAGCATACCAGTAACTACACACAGACAGTTCAATAAAATCATGACTTTTGATGTGCTTTAACTCAAAAAGCAAACAAAAGTGAACAAAGCAAGCAGTTAAAACAATGAAATCAAAATAAGAAACCAGACTAGCGCTGGAGTCTTTCCTGAGTGCATACAGTCTCTTCAGCTCTGACATCTAGCCTCTCCCTTTTGTTCTCATTGTAGGGAGATAAATTTACTCATAGCTTGGGTTAGTTCCCTTGGCCTGCTGCCTGAGAGGTCTGCCAAAGGGCTGAATTGTCTGTGTCTGATTAAGCATAGCGGAGGGCGTTCTGTCTCCTGTTTGGTGAGGTTATTTTAGAAACCAAGGTGGAGGCTGTTTGTAGATGGGTGAGGCAATGTGAATCTCTTCCTGAAAAATGGATGTGGTGTGTGACTCCTATTTTGCTGATCCTTTCTCTCTACCCGTCCTTTCTCTCCACTCATCCATGTTCATGGATGATCCACTATGATGAGCTATGGTGGTGTGTATCTGGCATCAGGGAATGGGAATCAGTGATATAGCTGGACACTGCATTTGGTGTGACACCAGGAGTTTGGGGTGGAGGAGGAAGTCTGGAATTCCCTGGGCCCGAGCTGAGAGTGGCTGTTCAGCACCTCCTTAATATGTACTGTTCCCTTACATAACCATGGGATCTTAGCTCCCAAGTTGGAGTTTAGGTAGAGCTGGGTATGTGAGTCACTGCAGGTCTCTGCCTGGTCACAGGGCTCCGACTGTTCTCTGGTCCTGTTGTGGTCAGGGGCAAGCTGGGAGAAGTTGAGTGTGAGACTGCTGGATGCCTCAGCCAGTGAAGACCAGAACTCCAAAGGGTGGGTGGCAGGTGGTGGCAGCAGCTTTGGGCCTCACGCCGGGGACTTCAGCCAGGAATGGAGCTGGTATCTCTGAATGATGGGTGCCTAGAGCCTCCCTGGGTGATAGTGGCTTTAGATGGGGCTGGATGGGAACCCAGAACACAGGGCGGGAACAGGGAACCCTGAGGGTTGAGCACCAGTCATGGCTTTGGGTGCTTCCACCTGGGAGGTGTTGCAGAGCCTGGAGGCATGGGCGTTGGGGGCCTGCATGGGCAGCAGCAGCCTTGGGCCTGTTGGGGTGCCCCACGAGGGAATGGAGCCTGTAGTTCCGAGGGGGTGGGCATGGAGTTTCTCCCTGGGCTCCCATGTCCTGAGACTGGGCTGGGCGCCCAGCTAGGGAGGTAGCTGGCAGCAGCTGAGTGCCAAGAAGATCATTGCAGCCAAAAAGGGAACACAGGTCTCCACAGGGCAGTATCAGAGGACCCCTGCAGGTGGTGATAGGGGGCTTGGGGCCGGCTGAGATGGTGTAGCCAGAGAGGGAGCTGGGAGCTTGATGTGCTAGGACTTGGGGCTCCCTGGCAGTGGCAGATGGGCTGCAGTAGCCGGCCATGCATGGGACTGAGGGTGTCTAGCCCTTGGACCGGTGTGGCTGGTGGTGGGTGGTGGGGGAAGAAAATAAGAGTCTTTATGGGAACTCACTTTTGGAGAATCTCACAGTCCCACTTGTGCCATCGCCATCTTACCAGAACTCCTTTGTTTTGTCTTACTTGGCAAAAATATCTGTGCATTCAGCCATGCTATACAGTGTATCAAGCACTCAATGTTTTAAATTATGCATCAAATGAATGAATTGACTAACATTTTCCTGTCAAGGAAGCTGCTTACTGGCACTTGGGTTGTTTCCAATTTATTGATTTTTAGAATAAAATTCCTTCTCAGCTTGGAGAATTAGACAGCTGATAAAACAAATTTTTTTCTCCTTACATATGCAACAGCAATTACAAAATCATCATCGTCTTCACCAAAAGGAGTAAAACTGGAAGACCTGCAGATTCACATGATTCCTTTAATACTTCAGTTAATTGAAGGTACATGAAAAAAACCTGAAATCTGTAGAGAGACAAGCCTTTGCAGGGAGAAACAGGACAAGAGTATCAGCTTATTAGCTTATCTTTAATAGAGGTCTCTAGATGGCATGTAGGCTAGGACACGACTAAGATGGAAATGTGCATTGGATAGCTCATAGCCTAGTAGTCTGTTAAAGGTGTCAGAGTTTGAAATTTATATTCACTACAAAATTCGAAAATTTCTATTGAAGTCTTTTATACAGGGTTGTTGAAACTTGGCAAAATGTCCTCTCTCACCCTCCCACAGATAGTGGCAACTGGGAAAGAGAGAGAACTCACTTTTATGAAGTGCATTGAGAGCCATATCTCCTTTCACCAATACAGAATGAAAGACTTAATCTGCAGGGCAAGACACCAAAACCAGGATCCTAGGCCCACTGCTGCTGCACCATAGGAAATAGAAAGCAAATGGAGGCCACTACCAAGATTTTTTTTCAAAACCACAAATCCTATCTGCCATGTGGAACAACAGCCTGAATCTTCAGGAAAGAACACCAAATTTGGAGAAAGAAAACAGGAATATAGGAACACTGGAAAGGTGAGTCAGAAGAAATGGGGGGAAAAATGCCACACCATCGCAGAAGGGGCAAGAATACAAAGACCCGCATCTCATCTGTCGGATGAACAGGTACACACAACAGTTCACTGCGACCAAGTGTCATGATGTCTGTCTGGGAATTATGCTCAGTGAGAAGGTCAGAGAATGACTGTAAGGCTATCCCCTTCCACCACATTAAAAATGGTCAAGTATACAACTGGAATGCATCTGGGACAACTGGAGCTGATTGTCTCCAGGAGAACACAAGGTGAAAACACATAGCTATAAGAAAACTAAAGCAGAATAATGCAAGAGTACTTTCAGTACTCTTGTGCTCATAGCAGAAAAAAGCTTTAACACATGCAGTCTCTAACATCAGTTTCAAGTGTAGGACTGAGTAGATTTATACATTCATTCACAATAAAGACCTAGCAAAGATATGGTGTGTTCAGACACAATAAGAAAATTACATAAAATAAAAAATAAGCCAATATCAGTCATAAAATCCAAAACGTGTGGTTATCAATAAAACAATATAGAATACACTAAAAAGAAATAAAAAGGTCATAAAGAACAGATAATCAGAATGAGTGCATAATGACACAGATATTATAGCTGTTTGATTAAAAATGTTAAATATTAAAAGGGAAACACAATCATGTTGCAAAAACAGGTAATGTTTTCTTAGAAATAGAAATATTTACAGGAGTCAAAAAGTCTCAGCATTCTCTGGACTTTGCCCGTATTTGTTAACTCCCATAATTACGGTGTCTTGTGTTATTTAAATGCTTCAAATTAATAAAACTCCCTCTGTTCTCCATCTCCTATTAAGCTGTGTGAAAGCCATACAATTCTTTAATGTGCTTCTCATTGACGTGTTGGTTAGGTAAATGCCCCAAATATAATAGTACATCAATACTTTTTGCTAGTTTTTATTCTTTTCTAAATGCTTGAAGTTTTTGTTTGTTTGTTTGTTCATAAATTTGTCAGAGATGTTTTTCTCCTTTATGTTCCTCTGGCTAAAGATAACATCAATTAGTAACTTCACAGACTAATCCATGTAGCTCAAGTCCCATGTACTAATGTCATAAAACACACATACTCTGTGAATACTTTTCACAGAATTTGGCCCTTAACCTGCCATTCTTCCTTGTATTTAGGCCATGGGAAACACCCCAATGCTGACCTATCCCTGGAAATGAGATTTTCCTCAGCATGTGGATCTAGAGCAAATACAGTACCCGTTTAGATGTGGGAAGTGCGTGAACCTTGTATTTGTCTGTTCACACCAGGGAGCACTGCAATTTTCCTTTAGGATTAACAGTTTCTGGTTACAAAGTATTTGGCTCCCTTTTTCTTTACATACATTTTCTTTTGATTTATAGTTTTGCTGCCAAATCCATAATGGACATATGTTTGTCATTAAGATTAAATTCTATTTTACTTTATACTCATAATTTTATTTAAACTATATTCTTCAGACAAAGAACCATAAACTTTTATGAAGAAATGACCACTTCTAGGCCTAGAGTTGGCCTGCAGCATCTTTCAGTCCCAGATCATGAAGTTGTGCTCAAAAGATGACTGAATGAGTTAAATAAAGGAATGTGGAGCTGATCTAAAGGGGTCTCTGTGGTGACTGTTATGTGTATCATTTTGGAGCATGTTTTTGGATTATATTAACATTAAAAACCAGTGAAATGGAGGAACAGCAGATTGCCTTTGAAGTGCCTATGGGTCTCAAACAATCAGTAGATGCATACAAATGCACAATAATACGTGTTCTAGAAGATCTCCTGTATAAGTAGTCTAGACAATAAGATCTCCTGGGTCAGCAGGCTTCCTACCTTCTAACTGCCGCTACATTTTTAAAAAAAAAATTCTACCTGCTACATTTCTGAGTTAAAACCTTTGCCTTTCCTAATTCTTCTCTCTTGTACCCATATGACAGGGAATACATCTATCATAGGCTCTCCTGTGTCTCCAGGTTGCCAGAATTTGGGTTGAAGCTACGTCATGACTCTTCTTGGTTTATTTCTGTCAGCTTTTTGATTAGAACTATAAACTTGATTTTTCTGAGTTCCAGATTGTCAGCCTGCTCTCTGTCACTACAGTACTGGTTTTCCTTTTATGTTTTCTGCAAACCTTCTGACTAGAGTAACATCACAAGTTTTTGGGGGGTCTTCAATTGTTAGAACTCTGAAGGGAACTACACTATTGTCCCTCCTGTGTTTCTAGGTCACTTGTATCCTAAATGGAACGACATTATTGGTTCTCCTGGGTCCCCAGGCTCTTGATTAGAACTTTGTAGTTTGCTCTTCTATGTCCCCTCCTGAAGCCCACGTTGCAGAACCTGGACATTACAGCTTCCATATTTTTGTTAGCCAGTTTGTATTTGTATATATTTTTCTCTTGCTCTAGAAAACTGAATAAACAACTTAAGTAGCTAAATCTACAATATCAAAACACTGATGTTGTAGATTTAACATAAAAACAGTACAATAATGCAGTACTGAATTGTATCAGGTTATAACCCCAATTATTAAATAACCCTATGTTTTAAATATTAAGTATTAAATAGTTAAAGGGCTATTCAATTTTACTTTCCTCATGAATAAATTTCCATAGTCTTTCTCTAGGAATTTGTTTATCTCATTCAGATTTAATATGCTCATGCACAATTTTTCATAGCATCTTTTTTAAATGTTTGTATTTCTGGAAGATCAGCATTAAAGTCTCCACTTTGAGTTTTAATGTCCATAATTTGTGATGTTTTGCTCATAACAACAAAAGAAACTTTTACTTTAATTGATTTTTCTACTTTTTTTCTCCATATAAGTTATTTCCACTTTAATCTGTAATATTATTTTCTCCTTCTCATAGTCTGAAATAAAGTGTAATCTCTTACATCCCTGCCACACTTCTTTAAGTTACACTATCTAAATATCAATTTGAATTTCTAAAATTTTTATCTTAAAATTTGGGGTATAGGTATAAATTTCAGGGTTAGGTATACAAATGGTCAGTGTAAAGAAAAAGATTGGGTATCACTTTGGTCCCCACTTCACCTGGTTTGAGATTAGATAATCTTATTGATGAAGTGTGACCTCCCCTTCTGGCAGTTTCTCACTACTGTCAATTCCTTTTTTATTATTTTATTATGATAATTTTTCAGGGTTGGCTTATGAGTGAGAACATATGGTATTCAGTTCTTTGTTTCTTTGACAGATCATGGAGTATTGGAAACTCTAAATTTATCCTGGAGTTTAGAATTTTGTCCATATTTATGGATGCATAATATTCCATCATGTGTATGTACCACATTTTTAAATCCAATCCACTTTTAATGGGCATCACAATTAGTTACATGTTTTTGCTGTTGTGAAAAATGCTGCAGTAAACATGCATGTACAGGTACCTTTTTCATAGAGGAAGTTTAGTTCCTCCTGGCATATTCCCAAAATAGGGACTGCTGGGTCATATGGAAGGATGCTTTTTAAGCCTTTTGGAATCATTACACTGTTTTCCCCAGATGTTGTACTAGCTTACAATCTCACCAATATTGTAGAAGTGTTCCCTTTTCTTTGCATTCTCTCCAGCATCTGTTGTTTTTTGAGTTATTGATGATAGCTATCCTGATGGGATTTAGGTGGTATCTCAGTGTGGTTTTAATTTGCATGTCTCTGACAGTTTGTGAGACTGAGCATTTTTTCATGTATCCGTTGCCTCCTCATATGTCCTCTTTTGAGAAATGTCTATTCAAATCTTTTGCAACACCTTTGGATTTAGGGATAAGTCTTTAGGTGTAATATTAAAAGCATAATTCATTTAAAAAACATAATTTTGACATATCAAATTTAGAAAAATTTTGGCTCTGAAATACTTTTTTGGAAAAGTGACTGTCTGTATATCCTTGGCCTCTTTACCTCAGCCCTGGACTGCACAAGCTGGACCCAGGTGTGGCCATTTATGCAGAAAGGCTAAAGTGGATGAAACCCTATTTCACTGGCTCCACTTCCCTCCAATCTTTTTTTTTTTTTTTTGCTTAGGATCCCTCAGCTGTATGTGATGCAAAGAGGAAGAGTATTCTCCAATTACTGTCCATGGTAAGGGACTGTTCTCTCAGTATCTTCTGTAGGTTGTGGAAAAGGTGTTTCTTGTGCTTTCAGGGCAGGGATATATAATATAATTTTACCTAGAATACCTGATGTCATTTGCGTTCTCATGACACAGACTGTTGTATATTTTTAGATATGGTCCAGTCTGAGAAGAATAAAATAGAAAATCCATGGAAAATTTACCAAGGGACACTGAGGGTTTATGAACTATTGCTTACTTGACTACGTGTGTTGCCTCCCATATCCTCAAACTTCTCCAGACATATTTACTCCTGCTGAGGGAAGAGCTTTCATAGGCCTGCAGCTGCCTGTAAACTCATGATTGAATGAGGTGGAGAACAACTGAGACTCCCCTGAGCTCAACAGTGATGGTGGTGCTGAACAGACTTTGTCTTCAATACAGTTTTAAAACAAGGGTAACCTATTCATTACGCTGTAATTTATTTTTTTAATTTAAATTTTATTATGTTTTTACTCTAATTCTGAAACAACTCTGTTATTTCTTATTTCCCAAATACTTCAAGTTTACAATGTTAAAACATTATTTAACAAATTTTCAAGAAACCATAGCAAAGAAAATAATAGAACCTAAATGATAATAAAATATTCCAAAAACAACAACAACAACAACAACAAAACACAAGAGAATCCCTTGGTATTGATCACAAAGCAGGAGTCCAGCATTTGGAAGATCTCCAGATATCATTCCTCATTGCTACTCTTCATCCTGTTCTCATTTGGATGTGACCCATCCATACCACTCACACATTGCTCACCCTCGTCCATTCTATGCACTCTTTTCATCAGATGTGCATTCGTTTCTTTTTTTCTCATTGCCCTGAGGACTTTATTAATTCATTCTTACGTGTCGACCTTGTCATGCTCTTAAATCTTAGTCCACTTCCTGTTGCAGTTAATGTTTCTATGTTTTCTTGAACATGCATAAAAATATATTGGGATATTCTGAAAGTACTACACCTAGCACGCTTAGTCTATCCTCAAGAAAAACAACTTCAAGTAACAAAAGTTTATCTTTAAACAGCAAATATGAGCAAGTCCCTTTGGTAATAAACATGGGTCAATGTTGAGGATATTGAATGCTGGCTAGTCTGCACCAGAAGTTAGCAAAAGACAAGGGTAGCTGTTGTGTGATTTTGTATTGCATGTGAAACAGAACAGATGCTAATTTGGATTTAGATTTGGAAGAGGTTTAAAAAACGGCATTCCTGTCAGGGAAAGGAGAAGATGACAGATGATCTAGGAGGAGAACCAGACTGGAATGCAGGTGTCAGTGGAAGGAGCAGAAGGAACAGAGGGTTGGTACACAGAGTCTCAGAGAGCAGCTTTTTCAAAAGGTTTCAGTCACAATGATGTTCTGAGACCCAATCGTGGTGACAGCTGCTGAACACAGTGTGTCTGAGACAAGAACACAGGAGTGAACTCCGGATGCAACAGTTGGACTTTGGTCCATGATGTCCCTGCACTTGGAGCTCCTGGTCACTCACCCCATGGACATCCCAGTCACAACATCTCCTGAGCACTCCTGAAAAAGCTAAGCTATTGCTGTGTTACTCTGTCTCCTGTTTACTAGCTCTGATAGATTATTTGTTGCCAGGAGGCTGTCTGGATAATATCCAGAGTGGTCACTGATTTTGTCCTCGTTTACCTTGAGTCTTCTTCTAATGAGGAGGGATTGACCAAAGGGCATTGAGTTGGGACAACAAGAATAGCAGGAAGTGTATTCACCACCAATGTAAAGACTGCATGAAGACATGACTATGCACTAGCAAACAGGGAATGACAACACCCAAACTCTCCCTTCTTGCTCCTTCCAGCACCCACCTTCTTCCCTTTGCTCCCAGCATGCCTTCTCTTTCTCCTTGTTCTAATTTTGGAGAAACTGTGTGCCTTTCTTTTACCATTTATTTCAAGACCAGCCTTTTGAATCTAATCAGTGTTGGAATTTATATCAGATATTCAGTGAACAGGTTTATTAATATACTTTTATTCTTTCAATATATTGTGCCTCTACTTTTTGGTTCTTATTCAATGCTGACAATGTTTCAAGAAAACACACACACACACACACCCTACAAAATATTGTATATATATTTAGATCTCCATCTCTTGTTAATTTGAATTTTCGTTGGTCATTAAAATTCAATTTTAATTGTAGTGCATTTTATAAATAGTTCATTTTAAAATTATAAAAATATAAGCGGGATTAAATATTGCTCTACTTCATAACCATTCCCTGCCCAGCTGTTTTTCCCAAATAAAGTATCAATAGGCTTTGTTCAAAATTTTTTTTTATTTAAATGACCAGTAATAATTGATTTAAATTACTAAATCTAAATTACTAAATACATACATTGTGTAATGAATAAATCAGGCAAATTAACATCTCCATTACCTTGTGTACTTAATCTTTTTTTTGTGATGAGATCATTTGAAATCCACTGTTTTAGCTACTGAAATGTACAATATATATTATTAACAGTAGTACCAGGCTCTGCATTAGATCACTGGAATTTGTTTTTCATCTTAATTAAATTTTGTGTCTTTGATTGACATCCCTTTTTCTGTCCATCACACTCCCCAGTCACTGGTACACACCATTGTGCACTCTTCCATCATGAGATTAACTTTATTAGATTCCATTAATAAATAAGACCATGCAGTATTTATACAAATTTTTAAGGACATACAGTCACCATGCAGAACTTTTACACTGCTCAGAACACCCTTGTGCTTCACCCACTAATGCTTCATTCCCTCCTTACTGTTAGCAGCAACTGATCTTCTTCTGTCTCTATAATTTCACAATTTCCAAAATGTTATCCCAAAATGGAATAACACAGCATGTAGACTTTTCATTTTAACTTAATAGAACACATTTAAGGTTCTTCATCACTTTTTAGCACTGAGTAATATTCAATTTTGGGGATGTAAAGCACTTTTCAAACCATACCCACATCCTGACTGTTTCTAAATTTTTACAATTATGAAAAAAGCTACTATGAACATTCTTGCACAGATTATTTGTTGAATACTTTTCAGAAAACTTGGGTACAGAGCAAGGAGTATGATTGCTTAATTGTATGAAATAGTATGTTTAGTTTTCTAAAAAATTTCCAAGGTGTAATCCAAAGTGACTTACAAATTTGTATTTCCAATATCAAAACATGATGAGTTCTGTTGCTCTAATACTCCTCATCATTTGGTGTTGTCAGGTTGTGGATTTTTGCTTGTCTATTAGGTTTGAAGAGATATCTCATTTTTGTCTTAGTTTGTAGTTTCTGATAGCCATCTGACGTGGGATAAATTTCCATATGTTCATTTGCCATCTATGTATCTTCTTTGTGAGGTCTTTTAAGATCTTAGGCCCATTTTTTGTTCAAGATATTTGTTTTCTTATTTTTCCATTGAAAATGATTTTTTTTTTGCATATTCGGTATACTGGTTCATAACTCAATATTTCACTTTGAAAATATATTCTCCCAGTCTGTGACTTGTTTCTGCATACCTTGAAATTGCTTTTTTTTTGCATAGCAAAAATTTTCAGTTTTAAGGAAGTCCAGATTATCAATGTTTTGTACCATAGATTGTTATTTGTTATTGTATCAAAAAGTCAATTGCATATCAAGGTCATTTACATTTTCACCTGGAATTTCTTCTGGAAGTTTTCTTGTATATTTAGGTGTTTGATTCATTTGAAGTTAATTTTTTATAAAATGTGTCAAATCTGTGTCCAGATACTTTTGTTGTTGCTGTTTTGACCTTGAATGTCCAAATATCCTGATACCATTGATTCAAGAGATTTCTTATGCTCCATTGTACTGCCTTTTGTCCTTTGTCAAACATCAGCTGCCTATATTTGTTTGGATCATTAACTGGTGTGTTAATTATGTTTTATGAATCTACTTGACTGTTCTGTCACCAATACCTCACTGTCTTGATTTCTACAGTTTTCTTTAGTATTCCTTGAATGTGGGGAGTGTCAGTCCTCCAAATTGTTTTTTCTCCTCAGTATCATGTTGGCTATTCAGAGGATTTCATCGTTCTAAATAAGCTTCAAAATAAGTTTGTTAGAGCCACAAAATTTATTTGGGAATATGATGAAGTTAGCAATAATTGGCAACTTGACTTCTTAATCCATGAACCTGGGATATCATTCCACATGTGTAGTTCTTTGATTCAGTACATCAGAATTGTGCAGTTTTCCTCATAACACTTATGCATATTTTAGTAGGTTTATACCTAAGTATTTAATTTGTATAGGAACGATTAGTGCAAATATCATTTTTTTAATTTCACAATTTGTTTGTTCATTGCGGATAGATATAATATATATAATATATAAGAAAATTCAACAATAAGGAGAGGCACGATGATGAGAATGGGTGGGAGCATGAAAGTCTCTGCAAAGGTTAGTGTTCATAATGATAGTGTTTGCGAGTGGGTGAGTGCAACTGCATGAGTGCAAGTTGGTCTGAAGGGAGACTTGGAATCAAGCACCCAGTGCTCCCTTTGGATGTGGATGCAACCCAGCACTGCCCTGAGAACAGAGCCCCTAGTTTGCAGGATGCACAAACATTTTCAGGGGTCTTCAGGCAGTGGAGGGCAAGTTCTCCTCAGTTCCTGGCACCTGGTCCAAGCTACCACCAACAGGAGAGGACTGTGTGATGTCAGAGGGAACAATAGAGGGAGCATTGTGAGGATATCTGTAATTGATCCCTGCAGTCACTAAGTATACAGCCACCTAAAACATATTTTCTGCCCCAGGACTGGGCAGAGACCTGTGTTTACCTGCCCATCTCTGTGCAACCTCTAACTTGGGACCGTGAGGTGATCTCCACACCCCTGAGGGATCAACCAATGCTTGCCTAGAGAGGCAACTTCAGAAATGGACATGGATAAATTTATGACCAACTCCCACACTGGACCAAGCATGACATGTTTTGTCTGAGTGAGGGACTTGGTGGTAGAAGAAGGTGACCGGTTGGGTCAACCTGGATCTGATTCACACTCCCTCCCACAGTAATCCATGGGACATCTGACCCATGCTAAGTGCAACCCAATAGGCCTGTGCTGAATGCAGAGGGGAAGAACTAGAGATGAGAGCCCCCTCCCTCCCTACCACAGCAGTGGCTACAAAGCTCAGGAAACCTCTGAATGAAGTTCCAGAAAAGGGAACAGAGGGAGCTGTTTTTTTTCCTTCAATGTTTCTGTTTATGTTTCAGTACTTGTTTGTTTTTGTTATTTTGCTGGTGGTTTTTAATTTTTCTGTTTGCATATGGGTATTTATGAGGGTAAATACATCATAAGATATCTTTATTTGTGTGCTTGCTTGTATGTGTGGTTTTTAAATGTTTTTATTGTTTTTGGTTTTTTTTAATTGTTTGTTGGTTGGCATGCCTGTCGTTTTCTTTCCATCTCCTTCTCCCCTCTCTTCACTTTGCCTTGTTTCCCTTCTTCCTTTTTTCCAAACTTTTCCTTTTTCTTATTTCATTTTGCTTTCATGGGACATACATACAACCCCACAACATGGACAGCTTGTACGGTGATGGGAAGTTGGTTCCAGGATGCCCACACACTTCTCAGTGGATACTGTGACCCATAGATGTCATCATAACCACAAGTATACCATCACAACTTAATCAAATATCAAAACTGCAAAAGTGCAACTCTCCAACTCCAGTCTGGCTTCAAAATTGAATAAATACAGATCATCTACATAGGGTAGACTATGGGATAGAGCAAACAGAAGTGAAATCTATCTTCCATCACTGAGCAATGGAACTAAAGGGAGAAATGTGGGAGGAAAACTATCCTAAATGAAGGAGCACTAAAGGAAAAACACAAGTCCCATACAAACTCCTGGGATGACAGCACCTGAGAATACAGATTTTGGAACTCAAACAATGAAGCACACTCAGAATGACTAATCTTAACTACAATTTCAGCTATTGAGATATTAATAGAGAGAATGAATAGAAATCAGAGACAAGAGGAAATAATGGAGGAGTTGATAACTGAGATGAAGGCAATAAAGACTAGAGTAAACAAAATCAATAACAAATGGACCAACAAGGAAAGTGGAATAAACCAAGTAGAAGAAAGCAACTCACAGCTTTAGAACCAAAACAAGAAACTTACACAAACTGTTTCAACAACAGAAAAGAAACTTTAAAAATCCCAAATAAAGCCCCCAAGAGATGCATGATTACATCAAGAGGTTGAACCATTGATTCACTGGCATTCCTGAGATGATAGAGAAAGAGAGACCACCTTGAAAAAACAGTCTATGAAATTATCCAAGAAAACTTACATAATCTCCTCAGAGACATGAGCATTCAAACACAAGAGATTCACATAACACCTGCAAGACATCAAATGAAAAGACCAACTTCTAGACACCTAGTAAGTCACTTTCACAAAATAGGTATAAAAGAAAAATTCCTAAGAGCAGGAAGAGAAAGAATTCAGACTATTTACCAGGGAAGAAAAACCAGAATATCAGCAGACTTATCAAAGGAAACACTACAGGTAAGAATTTACTGGAGTCCAATCATCAAATTTCTAAAAGATTAACATTTCCATCTTACCCAACTAAGCTTCATCAACCATTGCGATTTAAGACCACCAAAACCCTATCTTTAATAGAAGAATCCAAATCACCAAATAAGAGCGCAAATACAGGACATAGAAGACAAAAAGTTCATGGAAAACATCAACAACAACAAAAAGCTGGTTTTTTGAAACAATTAACAAGATTGATGGACTCCTAGCTAGACTGACCAAGAAACAGAGAGAAAACCCAAATAAATGCCATCAGAAATACAAAAGATTGAATCACAACTGACCATAAAGAAATCAAAAGTTTATAAGAGATTGCTATGTACACTTATATGGAACAAACTTGATAACTTAAATGAAATGGAGGACTTTCTGACATCACACAACCACCCCAGGTTGAAACAAAAAGATACTGAGACACTAAATTGACCAAGAGTCACCCAGGAAACTTGCTCTGTCATAAGAAAACTACATATAACAAGAAGCCCAGTATTGGGTGGCTTTCCAGCAGAATTCAACAAAATGTACAAGAAGGAATTGATACTGTTCCTACTGAAAGCATTCTAGGCTATTGAGAAAGACAGAATTCTTCCCAAATTATTTTACAAAACTAATATCACAGTGCTATCAAAATGCGTAAAGATTCAACAAAAAATAATACTTGACACCAATATTTCTTTGAATATAGATGTAAAAATCCTCAAGATGCCAGCAAATTGTATCCAAATGCACATCTCAAGAATTATCAACCATGAACAAGTAGGCTACATCTTGTGATGTCAGGCTAGTTCAACTTTTGAAAAACCATAAATGTAATTAAATACATCGACAGATGTAAAAAAAAGAACCACAAAATAATCTCATTAGATGCAGAAAAATCTTTAGATAAAATATAGCATCACTTCTTGATAAAAACCCTCAAACACTCAGTTATAGAAGAAACATACTGCAAAATAGTAAGTGCCATCTATGAAACATTCCCAGGTAACATACTGTTTCATTAACAGAAAATGAAATTATTTTCTCTGAAAACTGGAAAGCAACAAGGTTGCCCACTCTTACCCCTCTTGTTGAACTTTGTGTTGGATGTCCTAGCTAGGGTAATTAGACAAAAGAAGCAATTCAGGGGTATCCAAATATCCAAATATAAAAAGATGAAGTCAAGTCATGCCTCTTTTCTGACTATGTAATCCTATACCCCCAAAATCCAAAAGAATCTATCAAACATGCTTGCACTGATAAAGGAATTTGGCTAAGTTTGAGTACAAAATTTGTATGCAAATACAGTTGCATTTTTAATACACCAAAAACAGGCAGGCAGAGAACCAATTATAAAGCACAATCCCATTCACAATAAGCACATATAAAAAAGAGAAATACTTCAGCATCTGCCCAACCAGATAAGTGAAAGACCATTACAAGGAGAACTATAAAACACTGCTCAAGGAATCCAAGAAGAAACAAATAAAGGCAAAAACATTCAATGTTCATGGAAAGGAAGAATCAACATTGTTAAGCTGTCATTCCTACCAAAGGCAATCTAGAGAGTCAATGTAATACCTATTAAATTACCAATATCATTCTTATAGACCTGGAAATGACGATACATAAATTCAGATGGAAATACAAATGATCCTGAACAGCCAAAAAAGAAAACAAACAGCCTGATTAAAAAGACATGAATAGACATTTCTCAAAAGAAGATATAAGGGAAGCCAACAGACACATTGAAAAGTGCTCAGCTTCACTAATCATCAGAGAAATGCATATCAAAACCACCGTGATATACCACCTAGTTACTGTAGAATGACCATCATTAATAAAACAAACAACAGATGTTGGTGAGAATGTGGAGAAAAAGGAATGCTTCTACACTGCTAGTGGGAATGCAAACTTGTGCAAGCTCATTGAAAGACAGTGTGGGAATTTCTGAAAGAACTAGAAATTGACCTTCCCTATGACCAGAAATCCTGCTATTGGGAATATACAAAGAGGGACTCAAATCGTTCTCCAGAAAGATAACTGCACATTTATGCTTGTTGTAACTCTATTCACAATAGCAAAAAACATGGAACCAGACATGCTGTCAATCAAAGTTGTACTGGAATAAAACCATGGTATGTATTTCAATGGAATATTCTGCAGCCATAAACAAGGACAGACATATGAACTTCATAGCAACTTGGATGGATTTAGAGTCCATCGTGCTTAGAGATCTATCAAAGAAACAAAGAACAGTGTACCATATGTTCTCACTTATATCTTGACTTTGAACAATTATTTTAATACTATAAGAAAGGCATTGGCAGTAGTGCAAAACATCTGGGAGTCGGGGAAGGTGGGATTGGCAGTTAAGAGAAACTGCCAGTGGAGGGTGGGGCACATCTCATCAACAAGAGTACCTGCAAAATGAACATTTGTATATCTAATCCTGAATTGTAACCCACATCTTTAAAATTAAAAATTAAAAACAATCAATAAATAAGTAAATAAATTAAAGGAAATGGGATAAATAAATGTCTTGTTTTAAGTTTTGAAATAGCTTCAGTAAAATGCATTTTTTTCCTATTATTTTTGGGAAAGGTAGAACATTTGTGTGTAAAATATGTATACAGCTCAGGTGATTTCTAAGTTAAGTGTGCAGTGAATATTTTGGTTTCTCCTGACTGCTTATAGTAATTAGTCAGATAAAATAGGTGAAACAAAGAAGAGATCTTTATACAAAACAACCAAGATATAAAGATATCAATTTTATTTCTTTTATTTTTTTGTAGTGATAAAATACATATAACATCAAACATGTCATCTTAATGATTTTTATGAATAAAATCATTGGCAGCCGGGCTCGGTGACTCAGCCTGTAATCCCGCGCCTTTGGGAGGCTGAGGTGAGTGGATTGCCTGAGCCCGCGGGTTCGAGACCCGCCTGGGCAGTGAGACCTCATCTCTACAATAAATTAAAAAATCAGCCGGGTGTGGTAGCGCGCACGTGTAATTCCAGCTACTCGGAAGGCTGAGGCGGAAGGATTGCCGGAGCCCAGCGGGTCGAGCTGCGGTGGCCGGGAGTGGCCACTGCACTCCAGTCTGGGCAACAGAGTGAGACTCCAACTCAAAAAAAGAAAACCAAAATCATTGGCATTACTTATGCTCACAGCACTGCACAAAGAGCACAATTATCTTGTCACTCTGGTTCCATTTTATCTTTACCCCAACAACCTAGTTAGACAGGGAAAAACCAAAGGGATTTTCATTAGCACTTTCCTACCTCAGATCAAGTATAAAACTGCATCACCTCTAGCTGTTGCCTCAATATCTCTAGTAAAGGTGTCTTATTCATAAATACATCACATATCTATTGACTCTGTGTTACAACAGATTAAAAATTTGTTCAATTCTACATTACACCCTTCCCCTCCTCCTAATACTGTTACATAACTGAATTTTTTTGCTTACCTTTCAAAGTAGTAACATGTAAACACTTGTAGTATATGTTTTACTATGCATTCTGCACTTTGGCTCCCAATTTTGTAAGATAAGCATATTAATGTATCTATTCCTCCCTTCATTATCATTACCTCTATCTCTCAGCTTCAGTTACCTGGATTTTATATTTACATTTAATTAATGTTAACATAGTTATCACATAATCTATATAGCAAAATGAGAAAGCTTGTTTTAAAGAGCACACTAAGAACATTGCTGAAAATTATTTAATAAGGAAATTGATGGATATAATTCATAGATTTAACCTATGGTCTCAACAAAAACCAGGAATATATGGTGTCTGACTCATGAGGAATGAGCTACATTTGAGTTCTCAGCAAGATAGATGGAAACCATCTATTTCAGGTTCTGCCCTTGGGGTTGATGGATAAAGCTTCCTCAGTAATCATCAACAAGCAGGGCTCGGTAGCTCAACCTGTAATCCCAGCACTTTGGGAGGCTGAGGTGAGTGGATTACCTGAGCCCGCGGGTTCGAGACCCGCCTGGGCAACTTGGCGAGGCCTCATCTCTACAATAAATCAAAAAATTAGCTAGCCAAGGTAGCACACGCCTGTAGTTCCAGCTACTTGGAAGGCTGAGGTGGAAGGATCGCCAGAGCCCAGCAGATTGAGGCTGCTGTGGCTGGGAGTGGCCATGGCACTCCAGTCTGGGTGACAGAGTGAGACTCCATCTCAAAAAAGAAATCATCAACAATGTGGAATCTAGAACAGAAAATGTAAAGAAGAGGACCTTCATGGGCCCCTCTAGTCTTGGGCGCAACTGCTGCAGATGAGCCTGAAACAGTAGTTGGGGGCAGAAAGGGCCATAGTGTTGGTAGCCAACATCTGTAGCTACATGGCTGAGGCCTGTAAAGGCCCATCTGGAAGATCGCCTCTGACATAGGATATCAGTTATACCTATAATATTGGCGTGTGATTAGTGACCAGTGTGCATACATAGCAGTAAAACTTATAAGTAGATCTCAATACACCTGATGGAAAGTGCATAGCAGAATTATTTCTCTCTGTCTTTCTAAGTTTTACTTCTTTCTAGATATTTTTTAACTTCTATTTCCTGGTAGACTGGGTAGTCAGCTCTTGTTCCCGAAAGCTGTTCCCCTAGGGCTAAGATTAGAAACTAAATTACCATGATAGTTTTGTCACCCTGCCCCTAGCCAGGTAGAACGTTTTCTTTTGTTTCATTAATTACCGAAACTCTGTCTGCTTCAGCCCAAGGCCGCCATCTTGGCAGTCCTGCATTTCCTTGTTCAAGAGTGTGACAGCTACTATTTGATTTTTAGAGTAGACTTGTTAGGATAAAATATATACATATACACTCATAGTTGTGTAAATCTATGCTTGCTGTTTTGTTTCCTTTTGCTACATTATTCAAGTGTAATAGTTACTATACGATTTATAAAAGAATTAACGATAAGGTATTAGCTTAATAGGATATAGCATAGTATTAAAGGTCAATCATTAGATTATATAAAAATTAAAGTTTAGACATATGAAACATATGAATTATAGTAAAGTTTGGTAGTTTAAGAATAAGTTTTAACTGAGTTATAGGGCATTATGTTAAATCGTAATAGGATAATAGTATAACTAACAGCTAAGTCATTTAAGTAAACTTATAGATTATAGTATAGTGTTAAGTTGATAATATTAATTGTGAAAAATATTGGGAGTCAGTGAACTTGGATTGAACCTAGAGTTAACTTAGAAAGGTTTTTTGTATTAATCAGGGTATAGAACAAAGAGTATAATATGAATGATTCATTGAACATTATGGAAAACACTTTGAATGATTTGTATTGAAATTGTGCACCTGTGACCTTAATGTAAGCACAGCAGGCATCATGGAATTCGAATTGTTTGCTTGGAAATTGCAGATCTCATGGTGGTCTTGTGATGCATAGTTTGTAAAGCACGGAACGTGTATGCCCCCAGTAAGTGATTATCACACTGCTGGAGGGTATAGAAAATGGTATATAAGTTGGAAGGAGTCCGAATAAAATTTGGCTTCAGTCCTGATCAGACTGTTCCCAGAAGAACTGCCTCCGAGTAGTTTCTTCTCGCTGTCCAGATTCTCTGGTGCGGGTCCTAACCCACCCTTGGTCAGTGCTGGTCACCGACACCATAGTGATTCTTGTACATTGGTGAAGTATCTGCATAACTTTATTTCTAAATTTCGAATCACTCTTTTTTGGTTGCTGCCACCAGAGAGAAGAACCACAGGCATTTCATGTTCTAAATGCTGAGATCATGACTGCAGGAAAATCATTTACAAGTTGCAGAAGGCCATGTGCTTATGTCAATGTGTACACAAACCTCTTCTGGGTGACTCTTGTGATATGAATGTTGGCATTGGGAATTCATGTAAATATGAAAGAAGATGAGATTAGGTCCCTGTCCATGATGCTCTACCTGCAAGGAAGTGGCTGGTTATAATCTCACAAAACTCAGTCATCTCCCTGGCATCTGCACATCACCATTCTCAGTGTCCCCTTATGTTAGGCCATTAAATGTGTAGAAGGAGATAGAGACCCATGGAAGATTAGTGTAAGGGATCCACATATCACTACTTCCAGAAATTTGTGTGGATTAAATATTCTCACCAAATTCAGGTATTTCCAAGTATTTAGATACCCACATTGATTTAATAGCCATTTCCATAGTTCATAAGCAAGCTATTTAAGCAAATACATGAAGTTTTCTCCAAATTTCATGTGACCAGAGCATATTTATATAACTCACTTAACTTAGATGACCACTTCTTTACCTGAAATGGTTTCACCACCATTTATATTCCAGAATAAATACCTATAAATACGTATTGTGTCTCATGGCATCCACGCCATGAGACACAAAAAAGCATGGAACTTTGTGGCAAGTTATCAGCATTTCTTTTATCATAGAATATTCAGCTGCTTGTAATCCTTCTAATTCCTGTATACCACTGAGTGTCTGAAGAGACATCCTGGATATCTGGACCCTCTCTTGGAAAGAAAACTTTAAGACACATAAATTCCCAACACTTCTAATGGATATTTCTCTTGTCATACCTGCAGTTTTGTAGTAAAACACCATAATTCATGTATAAGGTGAACTAGTAGCCTAATCATTGTGTGCATACTCAGATATCCTCCAAATATCAATATATTGTGGTCTGTGTCTTTGCCCATGAGTATTGAATTCGCTACACAATGTGTCTGCCATGTTAGAAAGAGAACATGCAAAAATTTAGGAATAGAAGTGCAGATGTAATATTTGCAGAGAAGAAAAGTGCACAGCTGACAGAGAGCAGCCCCAAGCTTTAAAAAGCAAGTCCCCTTAAATCATGTCTGAGTACTGCCTTCCAGATTTCTGTAGCAGTAAATACTGGGGTGGGCCTGTTCATCCTAGCTAAGTAAGTAAGTGGTAGTGAAGACAACACAGAACCATCCCTCTTCATTTTGTGACTTGGGATGTGGCCACATACCTCCTTGCTTTATTATAATAAGGTGCTAATTTAAGTTGTCAGTAGTAATTTTACTTGTAATAATAAAGTGAGAAGACAGTGCTTTTCACTGTTGTTAGTTACCACAACTCTGTGTTAATAAAATCTTGTGTGACCTCTCATCTCAGGCAACCACTAGAAATACCGTGCTCTACTGTGTTCCTAAAGTGTGATTAAAGCCATTGTTGTATGTTTCTCTTTATTAAGTCACTGAGGGTTGCTCTGTGATGTATTACATGGAATAAAATTTGGGATGTGAAATGACACACTTGAATATAAATACAATGTTATTTCTATGAAAAATGTTGAAAATGAGGACTTGTCCTCCCCCATTGATAATAGAACAGTGTGTGAGGAGAAGGAAAAATTAAATAATAAAATGTTTAACAAAGTAGAGCAAGATGCTTTGCAAACAAATAAGTTCCTAACTTCCTCTGGAAACTCATCAAAATGAACAAGACTGGAACTTTTAAATGCACCTTTACATAACAATAAGTATACTAATATTTTGTTGGGAAATCAGCAAGTAAAATGTTGGAAAATAATACAAATGCTATTGAATATATTTACATCAAAAAGTCAGATGCAAAGTAGTTTATGCTCTAATCTAAGTTTTCACAGGATAAAAATCAGAAGTCTTGAAAAATAATTATGAAATGGTAATAATTATCACATCCTTTATAGAAACTTGAGGTGATATAAATTTGATGAATCTTAATAAAACTGTAATCAAAGTTCCAAAAGATTTGTGGGATTCATGAAGAAAAATTTAAATTCTACTTGTCATAGTCAAAACATCCTTAACAAAAGACACAATGCAGAAAGTAACACACTTTTAGACTTCAAACTTTAGTAAAAGGCTACTAATAAAAATAGGCTAGTATTGTAACAAGAACAGGGAGATAAGCCAATGGAAAACGATAGAGATTCAGGAAACAAAGCCTCATTTTCTCAATCAACACATCTTGACAAAGTCTCCAAAAACAAACCACTGGGGAGAAGAGAACCTATTTCATAAATGGTGCTGGGAAAACTGGCGGATCACATGCAGATAATGGAAACAGGAACCCTACCTATCACCATATACAAAAATTAACTCTAAGGTAATCAAAGATGTAAACATAAAAACTAAAATTATAAGAATCTTAGAAAATGCAGAAGGCACCCTCATGGAGAGTGGAACTGGCGACTAATTCTTTACCAGAAACCTAAGGGCCCATATCATAAGAAGCAAGACACAAAAGTGGGACCTCATTATACGAATGAGCTTCTGCAAATCAAAAGAAAATATCAAGAGATCAGGGAGACAGCCTACAAAACAGGAAAAAATAGTTGCCAACTGTATTCTGACAAAGGCCTAATATCTACAAGGAACTAAAACATTTTGAATGGAAAGAAAAAAAACATTACAAATAAATAAATAAAATATATGAATAGAATCTTCTTTTTTTGAGTTGTAGTCTCACTCTGTCAAGCAGACTGGAGTACAGTGGCATGCTTCCGGTCACTGTAGCCTCGACCTGCTGGGCTCCAGCGATTCTTCCGCCTCAGCAATCCAAATAGCCAGAACTACAGGTGTGTGCTAACACACCAGGCTAGTATTTGATTTACTGTAGAGACAACGTCTCAACAAGTTTCCCGGGTGGGGCTTGAACCAGTGGACTCAGGCAATCCACACATCTTAACCTCCCAAATCACTGGGTTTACAGGCTGAGCCACCGAGCCCTGCTGAAGATAATTTTCTAAAAAGAAGATATATGGGCTTCCAAAAGACACAAGAAGTAGTGCTCAGCCTCACTCATCATCAGAGAAATGCCACTCAAAACCACATTGAGATATCTCCTAACCTTATTAAGAATGGCCATCATTAATAAAACAAACAACACCAGATTCTGGCAAGAATGCAGAGAAAAAAGAATTCTGCACTGGTGGTGGGAATACAAACTGGTGCAATCTCCTTGGAAGAGAGTGTGGCGATTTCTGAAAGAACTAGAAATTAACCTTCCATATGACCCAGCAATGCCATTATAGGGAATATGTTCAGAGAAACTCAAATCATTCTGCAGAAAAGATACCTGCATCTGGGGGTTTGTGACAGCACTATTTACAATAGCAAAAACATGAAACCAACCATGCTGCCCATTGAAGCTGTACTGGATTTTTAAAATGTGGTACATATATGCAATGGGATATTATGCAGCCATGAAGAAGGACAAACATATGACCTTTGCAGAACGTTTGATGGACTTAGAGTCAATAATATTCAGTGATCTATCACAGAATCAAGGAACAGAGTACCATATATTCTCACTCATAAGTGGACATTGAAAAATTATAATACTATAATAAAGGAATTGGAAGTAGTGTTAAACTATCAGGGGAGGGGATGCAGTATTGGCACTTGAAGGAAACATCTAGATGAGGGAGGAACACACCTCATCAACAAGGGTACCTGCATAATCAATGTTTGTATACCTTAACCTCACATGTATCCCCCATCTTTAGGTAATAAAATTGATTGAACTGAAATCTAAATAAATAATTAAATATAAACAAATAAATACATAAAATCTAACTTATCTTTTGGAATACCAAAATAATATAACATGTTCTAAATATCTGTAAACCACTAAGAAGAAAGGAAGAAATTCAGACCTAATGTGAAGTTTTCAGAAACCACAATCACGGGTAGTGTTTACTGGGGAGGATTATATCCTTTGTGAGTCAAGTGTGTGAAGCCTAGGTATGGCAACCGTTTATTCTAATGAGTAGATAGTCATTCATGGCTTAAAAATATGAAGTAAAATAAAATAAAATAATAAAATAAAGTAAATAAACAGGGAAACATAGACCAAATCAAAGTATAAAATTAAGATTCAAAAATAGATACCAATAAACTAAAAATATATAATTTTCTGAAAGAAAATTCAAGTAGACTTTATG
Organism: Carlito syrichta; assembly: GCF_000164805.1. NCBI lineage: Eukaryota > Metazoa > Chordata > Mammalia > Primates > Tarsiidae > Carlito > Carlito syrichta. The sequence continues at coordinate 68,176 of NW_007252918.1, read as the reverse complement.
TACATATTCATTGAACTGGGAAAGTAAAGTCACAATAATGTGAGAATTTAAAAAACAAAAATAAAGTTTATAAGATGAACAATAAAAATCTTTATGCTAGAGAATACAATACCTGAACTAATATCTATGCATGAATTTACATCTTGTTCTACTTTGATAATCATATGAACACACACAAACATATGTTTATATATATATACACACACACACACACATATATGTATATATATAGAGATAGATAAGATAAATAAAACTAAGCTTTATTTCTTATAGTTTATTTATTTTAAATTTTTATTTATTTATTTATTTATTTATTATCATTATTTTATTTTATTTTATTTATTTATTTTTTGAGTTGGAGTCTCACTCTGTCGCCCAGACTGGAGTGCAGTGGCCGCTCCCGTCC
>NW_007252918.1:30808-67750 GCF_000164805.1 Carlito syrichta | reverse complement strand
CACTCAGCCTTCCGAGTAGCCGGAATTACAGGCATGCACTACCACGCCCAGCTGATTTTTTTTTATTTATTGTAGAGATGAGGTCTCACTGCAAAGGCGGGTCTTGAACCCGTTGCCAGGCAATCCACTCACCTCAGCCTCCCAAAGGCGCGGGATTACAGGCTGAGCCACCGAGCCCCGCCATTATTTTTTTTTGAGTTGGAGTCTCACTCTGTCACCCAGACTGGAGTGCCGTGGCCGCTCCCAGCCACCACAGCCTCGACCTGTTGGGCTTCGGTGATCATTCCGCCTCAGCCTTCCAAGTAGCCGGAATTACAGGCATGCACTACCACACCTGGCTGATTTTTTTATTTATTGTAGAGATGAAGTCTCGCTGCCCAGGTGGGTCTCGAACCCACGGGCTGAGGCAATCTACTCAGCTCAGCCTCCCAAAGGAGTGGGATTACAGGCTGGGCCACCCAGCCAGGCTTATTTTTTAATTTTATAGCTGTGGGTGTATAATTCAGGATTAGTTACACAAGTTGTCATCATACTGGCAAGATTTTGGTCTTCCTTTGCTCCCCACTTCACCTTTTTTTGTGATCAGGTACTCTTATTGATGTTGTGCTACTTACTGTTGTCAGTATCCCACTTCTGCCAATCCATCTTTTCTTTTAATTATAAAATTGTGGCATACATTTCAGGGTTAGTTATACAAGCGTTAATTATGCAGGAACTCTTGTTGATGAAGTATCCCCCTCCCTCCCCTCACAGTTACCCTAACCTGTCAACCCTACTCCCCTCCCCTGACAGCTTCCCAATACTACCAATCCCTTTCTTATATCATTATAATTGTTCAAGTTCCACTTATGAGTGAAATCATATGGTACTCTATTATTTGATTCTGTTACAGGTCACTGTGTATGATTGAATTCCAATTCATCCATGTTGCTGCAAAATCCATATGTTTGTCTTTCTTTATGGCTGCATAATATTTCATTGTGTATATATACCACACTTTTCAATCCAGTCCAGTTTTGATGGGTAAAACGGTTGGTTCCACGTTTTTGCTATTGCGAATAGTGCTGCGACAAACCGCCATATGCAGGTATCTTTTCTTTAGAATGAATTGCCTTCTTCCAGACGTATTGTCTATAGGGTAATTCCTGGGTAATATAGGAATTCATTTTCTAGTTCTTTCAGAAATTGCCACACTGTCTTCCACAGAGGTTGCGTTAGTTTGCATTCCCACTGACAATGTGGAAGCATTCCTTTTTCTCTGCATCCTCACCAGCATCTGCTGTTGTTTGCTTTATTAGTGATGGCCATTCCTTCTGGAGTTAGATGGTGTCTCAAAGAGGTTTTGATTTGCATTTCCCCGAATGATGAATGTGACTGAGGACTTTTTCATGTGCCTGTCGATTGCCTGAATATCTTACTTGAGAAGTGTCTGTTCGTGTCTTTTGCCCGTTTCTTAAAGGAGCGGTTTGCTTTTTTCCTTTTGGCACATTTGAGTTCCTTGTAGATCTGAGATGTCAGGCCTTTGTCAGAAAAAAGTTGGCAAATGTTTTTTCCTCTCTGTGGGCTGTCTCCCTGCTCTTTTGCTGTTTTTTTTTTTCTTTGTAGAAACTCATTAGTATGATGAGATCTCTCTTGTCTATCTTATTTGTTAAGGTATGGGTCTTTAGGGTTCTGAATAGGAATTGGTTACCAATTCCAATTTCCATAATAATGTCTCCTGAATTTTCTAAGATTCATATCGTTTGAGGTTTTATATTTAAGTCTTTGATTCATTTAGAGTTATTTTTTGTGTATGGTGATGGGTAGGGTTCCTGTTTCAATTTTCTGCATTTTCCCAGCACCATTTACTGAATAGATTCTCCTCTTCCGTGTTTGTTGTTGGTGTATAAGAATGCAACTGTATTTTGCCCATTCATCTTATACCCTGACACTTTGCCGAACTCCGTTATCAGTACAAGCATGTTTTTAAGAGATTCTTTAAATTTTCAAGGTATAGGATCTCATCATAAGCAAAAAGAGGGATAACTTGACTTCCTCTTTTCCTATTGGGATATCCCTGTTTTCCTTTTCTTATCTAATAGCCCAAGTTAGGATTTCCAACACAATGTTGAACAGGAGGGTTGAGTATGGGCAGCCTTGTCTTGTTCCAGGTTTCATGAAAGGTGTTTCCCGTTTCTTTCCATTTAGCAATATGTTAGGCATAGGTTTTGATGTATGTTCCTTCTATACCCCGATGCTTGAATGTTTTTATCAAGACGGGATGCTAGATTTTATCAAAAGTTTCTTCTGCGTCTATTGACATAGTCCTGTGGTTCTTGTTTGTACATCCGTTGAAGTACTGAATTACACTTATGGTCTTGTGAAGATTGAACCAGCCCTGCATGCTGGGGATGAAGCTTCCTTCGTCATGATGGTTGATTTTTTGAGACACGTTTTTAAATCAGATTTGCTAGAATCTTGTTGAGGATTTTTGTATCTGTGTTCATAAGTGATATTGGTCTGTAGTTCTCTTTTTTTCAGTTGGATTTTGACCCAGTTTGGGTATCAGTGCAATGCTAGCTTTGTGAAATGATTTGGGGAGAATTCCATCTTTCTCAATTGCCTGGAAAGTTTTCAGTAGGACTGGTATCAGTTCCTCCTTGCAAGTTTTGTAGAATTCTACTGGACAGCCATCTGATCCTGGGCTTTATTTTTTTCTATCTATCTTTCTTTCTTTCTTTTATTTTGTAGGTATGTTTCGTATGACAGAGTCAATTTCCTGGGTTATTATTGGTCTATTTACTGTCTCAAAGTCTTCTTGTTTCAACCAGGGGAGGTTGTGTGATGTCAGAAAGTCCTCCATTTCAATTTAGGTTATCAGGTTTGTTTCCATAGAGGTGTACATAATAATCTCTGATAATCTTTTATATTTCTTCAGGGTTAGTTTTGATTTAATCTTTTGTATTTCTGATTGTGTTTATTTGGTTTTTTCTCTTTTTCTTGTTCATTTATGCTAGGGGTTCATCAAACTTGTTAATTCTTTCAAAGAACTAGCTTTTAATTTGTTGATGTTTTCTATGATATTTCTGTCTTCTATGTACCATATTTGAGCTCATATTTTGGTTATTTGGATTATTTTGTTAAGGTTGGGGTTTTGGTGGTCTTCTATTTCTAGTTCCCTTAGGAGATTTGGTGGGATCCTTACCTGTGATATTTTCATTTTCTTGATGTGTTCTTGTAGAGATGCAAATTCCCCTTTTAGAACTGATTCCATGACATTCCAGAGGTTTTGGTAAGATATTACTCATTTTCGTTTGTTACCAGGACTCTTTTAATTTCTACTTTGACATCAGTATTGACCCAGTAGTTGTTCAGGATCGTGCTGTTTACTGTCCATGTCCTTGGGGACTTTGGAGAAACGTTGTTCGTGTTTACATTTCTTTTTATTCCATTGTGGTCAGGGAATGTACATGGCAAAATTTGAACCTTATTTAATTTGTTTATGCTTGATTTGTGGCCAAAGATGTGATAGATTGGAGTATGTTCCATGTAGTGATGAGTAGAATGCATACTCTGTGGTTGTTGGGTGGAATTATCTGTAGGTATCTATTAAGTTCATTTGGCTGAGTATCAACTTTAGGTTCTGGAACTCCTTATTGATTTTTTCCCTTGATTATCTATCTAGGGCTGTCAGTGGGGTATTCAAGTCCCCTGCTATTATAGTGTTAGAGTCAATATCTTTTTAAAGTTTATTTAGTAGTTGCTTTATAAATGCTGGTGCTCCTGTGTTCAGTGCATATATATTTAGGATGGAATTTTTTGTTGATGGATTGAACCTTTTATTATTATTCTTGGTAAGGATTTTGATTCTCAATCACTGATGAAGCTGAGCTTGGCTGGATAGGAAATTCTTGGTTGAAATTGTTTTTCTTTGAGGACTTTGAATACAGGGTTCCAGTTCCTTCTTGCTAGTAGTATTTCTATCTATAGGTCTGCTGCTATTCTGATTGGTTTTCCACAGTAGGTAGTCTTACCTTTCTCTCATGCAGCCTTTAGAATTTTTTCTTTTGTGCCTACTTTGTGAGGTGAATTATTGTGTGTCTAGGGGTTAGTTTTCTCATTTGATGTCTTGTGGGAGTTCTCTGTAACTCTTGTGGTTGGATGATCACATCTCTGGTGAGATAGAGAAAGTTTCTTGGATTACCTCCTGGAATACTTGCTCCAAGCTGTGCTCCATTTTCCTTTCTTCCTCTGGGCTATCAATCAGATGTAAGTTTGACCTCTTGATATAACTGCATATCTCTTGTAGGCTTTATTTTTTCTTTCTAAGTCTTCTTTCTGTTTTTACAGATGGGGTTAATTCCATATTTCTGTCTTCAAGTTCTGAGATTCTTCTTCAGCTAGATTAATTCTGCTTCCCATGTTTGTTATCTTGTTATTTATTTCCTGGATGAAATTTTTTATTGCCAAAATCTGTCTTACAAGTTCTTTCTGTGTTGCATCTTGTGTTTATTGAGTCTTATTCACTCTTTACAACCACTCCCTAATCTCTGTCATATTCTGGAGTCAGTTCTTGGTGCCATTGTTTGGGCACCAAGGTCTATTTTTCAGGAGTTTTGTCTTTGGTATACTTGAATTTGCTTGAGGCCTTCCTTTGGTTTATCCTCATTAGTGTCAGATCTCTTGTTTTTCCTTTAGTTTTGTTATTCCATTTCAATGGGAGAAACTTTCCAATCTGATACTTGGTCAGTGCTCTATTCTGTGATCTTGGCTCTGGATTTGTTCTATTTTGAAATATGGTGTTGGATGTGGAGTCTTGCTCTCTCTTGTAGCTTTTGAAATTCGAATAAAGTAGGAGATGGTGCACTAGGAATGAGAGACTACTTGCAAATTAAATGTTCACTTATTGGGGTATGTGTTCCCTGAGACCTATTCCCCACTACCACTTTATATGATGATGCAATGCAAAGCAGAAATCAATGCAAAAGCAGTTGAACACATATGAACACACCATGAAACAAATTGGCATAACAACAAAGCAAAACAAAACAAACAAGAACAACAGAAAAACCAAGAAAACTAAACACACACACACACATACCTAACACAAAACAAATAGTAAAGTAAAACATAAAGAGCTGAAGAAAAATTTTTTCAAAGGGCTGTTCAGGTTGAACGTTCACCCATATATTGACACAGACCTTAAACTGTAAAGAATGAATATAAAAAGACCCAGAAGAAAAAAAGACCAAGAACCAGTAACAACAACAAAATCAAAAAGTGAAAACTCAGTCATCTATATAAACACATAAACAGAAAATGACAAAGAAGAAAGACACAGAAAAATAAGAGAAAAAATTGGGTGGGGGTATGCAGGTCAAATACTCACAGGTGAATTCATTCACAAAGGAAAGATATTTAAAAAACGAGATGAACTAACATGTAAACAGTCAAAAAATGGCTAAAAATTAAAAAATAATTGAAAATTTTAAAAAATCATGCCCTCTTGTTGCAGGCTCTGTAATTTTTTCTCTATTCATGTCTCTTCTAAAGAGCCACTTGTTCCACTTCTACTCAGGTAATGAAGCAAGAAAGGAGGAGAGGCAGTGGAGGTGGGTGGGGCTGAAGTCCTCCCCTCTCACTTTATTATGGTCAGGGAGATCTCCTCCTGTGGGAAAATACAGGATTGTCTCTTCCTTAGGTATGTACTTTCATTGGGTGTTCCCCAACCAGGCCTATCTTGGAATGGAGTTCTCCTATTCTGACTGATGCCCACGCTCTGCCTGGGTTTGTCCTTCTCAGTCGTGACCAACTGTGTGCGTCTGATGTTCAGAATATTGCTGGGGAGGAGGGCATTTGGGTCCACCCCAGAATCACCACTCATCTCTTTGGAGTTCTTCCTTATCCTTTTCTGGCTACACCTATTGTCCCACCGCTGGATCAGGGTAGGCGATGGGTCACCTGGAACTCAACACTCATCAGGTCCCTCTGAAGTTTGTGTTCTCAGGATATTCCCTCTGGGTCACGATCTATCCCTGAGTAGTTGATTTGCCAATCACAGAGATCAGTTGTTTTGCTCTGTGGTGAGCAATTTGGAGCACTTTCCTGCCCTGCCTTCAAGATGGTGGTGGGGTACCTCTCTTGTCCTCTTCCAAGGGAACTTGCCTTTGTGCTCTGTCCACAGCCCCTGCCAGAGCCCTGCCAGTTGCTGAAGTGGTGAGGCTGTCTCTCTCCTGCTTCCATGATGAGGGAAAGCCTGTCTATTAAAAAAAAAAAACAAAACAATGGTGCTCAGCTTCTGTGACCTGGCTGAAGCCACACACTAGAAGGATAAGCTGGACCAGTCACTAAATTGTATTTTTTGAAAAGATGCTTCTACATGATGAAGAAAGAAAAAACAAAAATGAAAGAAAATAATTAATTATTGGGTCCTTATAGGACAGAAGCTACACTTGAAAGCAAAATAAAGAATGTTTAGTGAATATTCAAAATGAGACAGAGAGAGAAATATTATTTAAGAGAGAGAAGTATTTAGATTATTCCAAAAATATGAGCCAAGAAACAATCCAAATCTTGTAAAAAAATATTTTCTTCACATCAAAACGGAATTAAATCCTGAATAAGGTGAATCTGATGACACAAGGAGATACTTAATAATCAAATTGTTAAAATTTAAATAAATTTTTGAAAACATGAAGAAAAAGTAACCCTTCAAATGAACAAGAACTACCCAAATACATCAACAGATTACTCAGCAGATGTTTTTCAACTCATAAGGTAGAAGAATGTGTAAGCATGTGTGGCTTAATGACAATAATGTATTTGTTAAAATGGTGGGAGTGCAAACTAGTGCAACCTCTGTGTAAAACAGTGTGGGGATTCCTAAAAGCTCTAAATATAGACCTCCCATAGGACCCCACAATCCCCCTATTGGGAATATACCCTGAAGAATTCAAATCACTATAAGAAAAAGATGTCTGCACACGTGTATTTATCATAACATTGTTGACAATAGCAAGAACCTGGAATCAACAATGCTGTCCATCAAAAGAGGACTGGATTTAAAAATGTGGTACATACACATGATGGAATGCTATGCAGCCATAAATATGAACAAATCATGAACTTCACAGCAACTAGAGTCTATAATACTGAGTGACCTCTCACAGAAACAAAGATCTGAGTATCACATGTTCTTACTCATATAGTGGACCTTGAACATCCATCATAATACTATAAGAAAAGGACTGACCGTGGTGGGAAACTATTGGGGGGAGGGGAAGGGAGTTGCAATTAATGGTAGCAACATCTGTCTAGGTACGGGGAAACACCCCTTATCAACAAGGGTGCCTGATCAAAGCATATTTTGTACCTAACCCTTAACTCTACCCCACATTATCAAAATAAAAAATATTGATATATAAAAACTAAAATGTGCCTTTGGGCAATTTCTAAATTATGAACACATCATAGGGTGTGCTTAAACAAATATAAATGGTTACATCACTACTTACCGAGGTTAAATGGAAGAGTGCATTGTTACTAGGTAACAAATGTGTCCGGCATATTATTATACTAAATGCTGTAATGTATTCAAGAGCCATGGCAGGTACTGATGTATAAAAATGTGTAAAAATAGAAAGGAAGAAGTAAAAATTATGTATTATAATACCAAGTTACTCCTGCCTTTTATATGATATCTCAATGAATGAAATATTGTTGTGTGGTTTATGACTTCATTCAAATCACTAAAATAAAATAAAATCAATAAAAACCCCATTTGTGGTATGTGTCCTTCAGAAGTGAAGAACATTTAAGGAGGTTTTAAATCAAGCAAAAATTATAATCCTGACTACCAGACTTGTATTATAAGCAATGCCAAATGATCTAATCTAGGTAATCAGGATAGTAAAGTAGCTGCATCAGTTCCACTCTACTTTGGCATCTGTCTCTTGAAAGTTTTGTGTAGATTTTTTTTTTCCATTTTTTCCTACCTCAAGTCCTATTCTCCTTTCTTATTCTGTCTATTTATGGGAATTATATTACGTAAGAAGACTGAATGCTTTTGAAAGAAATACCCTTTTTTCCACCAAATATAATGAGCTGTCACCAGGGACATCTTTGCTTTAATTTCCATGGATTAATTCATTTTTTGATGTGTAAATTTAACCCATATATTAAGATATGTGATCCACTGGACAATCACCCAAACAGTGTCCATGTCAAATATAGAGCAATTGGAATTAGGAATTCAGCATAGGAATTTTGTAGTGAGTTATGACAGAGCCAATGGGATCAAGCAAGGAACAATAAAAAGCCTTCAAATTTTCTGTCAAGAAGTTAAAATGGTCACGTAGGAATATGTTAATGAGAAAACCTTAATTACACATACTATCTCAACAGAAAAAAAAATTTCCTGCTTTTTTCTTGTGTGCAACAAGGACGTGACAAAGTAGAGCTGTAATAAATTACTATGAGATGTCCTGAATACATGTATGGTTTTGATGGAGAAACAAACACAATGATCAGAGAAGAAATCCCGTTTCTCTTCTCTCCATGAACCTGTTCCTGATCTGATCTCTGTGTGCACTGACCACCTACTGGTGGTCAGCAGTAGCACCCATACCCATCTCCCTTCTGTCTCTCATCAGGAAAGTTTGTGTCTAGCCTCATCTTGAGTTCCTCTCTCTGTGTCTCTCCCACAGTAATTTGTGGTCGTGTCCTCTGAGATCACAGAAAGCAGCTGCATGGGGAACTGCTTCTCATATCTGTCTACTGAGATAGTGACTCATAACTTTAGAGATGGGTTTTAGTAGGTGCTCCACTCTGAAGGATTCGCCTAATTGACTTCAGTTCTCCCCCCTTGGGGTTGGTGGATCAAGTTCCACCAAGAACCACTGTTGATGACATAACCAGAGACAGCACAGGTTAGGTAGAGTGTATCTGAAGACTTCATTAGTCCTGGGCCCAACTTCCTGCAGCAGCAGCTAGGACAGGACATCTGTAGACAGAGAGAACCCCATGAGCCTTGTGCTCGGGTACAGCTTTGCAAATCTTCATGTCTGAATCCCTGAGACTCTCACCTCTGAGAGCTGTCAGCAGAAAGATTAAAAAGCACAGTTGTTTGTTACTCTTGCCCGTGAGTTCCAAGAAGTCCGGAAAATATTTTCAAGGATAAGCAGGACCCCGCATTTCAATGAACACATAGCAATTTCTTCTGAGTTCTCAAGTGTGAATTTTCATGTGGGTGGTGCCTTTGAAGGTAAAAAGGAAAGCGATGAAAGAGGCCCCTTTCATTAGTGGTCACCCTGCGTAGAGGATGCTGGTGCCCTCATAAACTAAGTACCCTTTTAAGAGAAATCATTCGTCCATCCCAATATCTTCTTCCAGATCAAGAAATGGGCTGAAGGAACCAATTTTTTTCAAGGATGAAGGATTGCTTCTCCATACAGTCCACACTGCCCTTCTTGTAAAGATTTTTATGTAAGCATCCACAAACTAAGGATCATATAAACTTACACATAGCCATTCAAACATGCTAGAGTTTCAGGTAAATGGAATAATCATACGGAATTCAGAATATCCTCGATCCAATTCAATGATTATCAGAGTTCAGGATCTTCAGTCAGAAATATAGAAAAAATTTAATTTCAGATATAGACATTTTAAATAAGAAACAGGAAGCAGCCATTCCAGGACACTGTGAGATATGTGATTTTTTGAATATTTATCCAGAAGAGATTCACCAGGTTTGTATGAATATTTTTTATTGTGTCTCTGTTTTGGAAGTCATTCAATGTTGACTATGATTATGTAAAAATTTAAAAAATAGAAATAGACTTCTCCTGCAAAATCATGTATATAATTTTAGGCATCAGTCTCCTGTTTAAATTGCAATTGGTAATTAAAATTCCACTGTAATTATAGAACATATTACAAATAATTTGTTTTCAAAGTATACAGATGCATCCATATTTAAATATGGATATACCCAGTAATCATTTTCTGCCCAAAATGTTTTTCTAAAGAATGTATAAATCAATTCATTTGCCGGGCTCGGTGGCTCAACCTGTAATCCCGCGCCTTTGGGAGGCTGAGGTGAGTGGAATGCCTGAGCCCGCGGGTTCGAGACCCGCCTGGGCAGCGAGACCTCATCTCTACAATAAATCAAAAAATCAGCTGGGCGTGGGTAGTGCATGCCTGTAATTCCGGCTACTCGGAAGGCTGAGGCGGAAGGATCGCCGGAGCCCAGCAGGTCGAGGCTGCGGTGGCCGGGAGCGGCCGCTGCACTCCAGTCTGGGTGACAGAGTGAGACTCCGACTCGAAAAAAAAAAAAATCAATTCATTTGAAAAATTTTTTTTAATTTAATTCATCAGTAATAATTTTATATATCATGACTATAATGTGATTTTATAAAAATACTTACATTATACAACGAATGAGTCAAGTCAATTAGAATGCCCAATACTTGTGTATTTATTATTTTTGTGTTGGGAATATTTGAATTCTACCTTTTCAGCAATTTATTATAAATATATAAAATATACAGTGCGTATGTACTGTGTTACCAGCCTCTGCATTAAGTCACTAGAACTTATGTCTTCTATCTTATTGAAATATTATACCTTTTAATAGCATCTCCTATTTCTCTGTCCATACCCTTCCATAGCTTTTGGTAGATACCAATGTGCAGTCTTCCTTCATGAGCAAAATATTTTTATATTCCAAAAGTAAGTGAGACTATGTGGAACTTACACAATTATTTTTATTATTTATTTATTTTTTTGGAGTTGGAGTCTCACTCGATCGCCCAGACTGGAGTGCAGTGGCTGCTCCCGGCCACCGCAGCATCGCCTGCTGGGCTCCGGCCATCCTTCCGCCTCAGCCTTCTGAGTAGCCGGAATTACAGGCATGCACTACCACACCCAGCTAATTTTTTGAGGCAAACCACTCACCTCAGTCTCCCAAAGGCGAGGGATTACAGGTTGAGCCACCGAGCCCGGCTTACACAATTATTAGTAGTATGAACTCACCGTGAAGAATTATTAGATTGCTTGAAACATTCTCTGTACTCCACCCATTCATCCTTTTTATCCTCCTTACTCAAAGCAGCCAATTATCTTTTTTTTTAGTTGGAGTCTCACTCTGTCACCCAGAACGGAGTGCGGTGGCTGCTCCCGGCCACCACACCCTCGACTTGCTAGGCTCCAGCGATCCTTCCGCCTCAGCCTTCCGAGTAGCCAGAATTACAGGCATGTGCTACCATGCCCGGCAGATTTTTTGATTTATTGTAGAGATGAGGTCTCGCTGCCCAGGCGGGTCTCGAACCGCGGGCTCAGGCAATCCACTCACCTCAGCCTCCCAAAGGCGCGGGACTACAGACTGAGCCATGGAGCCCGGCTGCCAATTATCTTTTTACTGGCCCTATAGTTTTGCCTTTACCAAAAAGTCATGCAGTTAGAGTAGCATTGTAAATGGGCTTTTTATTTTAACTTAATGGTTTGTGTTTAAGTTTCTTCATACCTTTTTAGCACTGAATAATATTCAATTTGTGGAGTGCAAAATACATTTTAATCTATTCATTTCCTGGAAGACATTCCATTTGTTTCTAATTTTTGGTAATTTTGAATAAAGCTACTGTAAACATCTGTGGTCTGATTATTCTGTGGAATAAGTTTCCACCATTTGGGGTGCATGTCAAAAAGTGTGATTACTGCACTGTATGATAAAAGTATGTTTAGTTTTGCAAGATGCTTCCAAACTGTCTTCCAAAGTGGCTTACAGTTTTGTGTTTCTAACAGCAAAAGAATAATTTCTGTTGCTGCAATGCACACCAGCATTTAATAATTGTCAGTGTTCTCTATTAGGGCTAGTCAAATAGGTGTGCAGAAATATTACATGGCTGGCTTTACTTACAATTTCTGAATGACATGTGATGTGGAGCATCTTTTCTAATGCTTATTTGTCATCTGTCAATCTTCTTATATAAAGAGTCTGCTAAGGTCTTTGGGCTATTTTTATTCTGTTGGTTTATTTTCTAATTGCTGCATTTTAAGTGCTCTTTTAATAATTTGGACATAGGTCGATTATTCAATATATATTTTTTTCAAATAAGTTATGCCAGTATGTACCTTGTTTTCTCAATAACTTAATTTTTTTTTTTGCAAAGCAGATGCTTTCATTTATACAGTATAGAATATCAATCATTTTTTCATAGATTGTGCAATTTTAGATATCTAAAATTTATTTCCATATCCAAGGTCATCTACATTTTCTACTGGTATTTCTTCTAAAAGTTGTGTAGTTTTTCCTTTTATATTTGGCTCTATAAAGCATTTGTAGTTATTTTTTGGTGAAATGTGTAAAATCCGTATCTAGAATCTTTTCCCTCATTTTTTATCCTCATGAATGACGAGGTATTCTGACACCACTGATTCAAAGGACTCTTTATGCTTCGTTGTACTACCTTTTCTCTTTGACAAAGATCTGTTGACCATATTTATTTGAGTCAATGAAGGGGCTATTTATAATTTTTCATTTGTTTATCTACTTGCGTATTCTGTCACAAATACAAACTGACTTGATTACTATAACTTTCTGCAGTAAGACTGGAATTTGGATACTGTCAGACGTCAAACTTTGTTTTTTCCCTTCAATGTTATGTTTGCTGTTTCACTATTCTACATAAACTTTAGAATACATTTGTTAACACCCCAACTTACTAGATGCCATTTTATTTGGGGTTATGATGAATCAGGTTAGCAAAAACTTATATCGTGAATTTTTACCCATTAACACTAAATACTTCTCCATCTATATAGTGCTTCCTTGATTTATTTAATCACAGTTTGGAGTTTTTCTTATATAGGAATTTTGCATTTTTTGTTCGATTTATGCCTAAGTATTTCATTTCTATAGAAACGTTTGATATAAAGAGAACAATTTTTGAATCTCAAAATCATTTAAGATATGTATAATGTTTAACAAATATATACACAAAGATTTTTCATGTTAATCTTTTGTTGTGCAACCTTGCTATAGCATCTATTAATTTAAGTATTTCTTTCTTAATTATTTTAGTTTTCTGTGAAAACATTCATCATTCGTGAGCAAAGCCATTTTTATTTATGTATTTTAAACCTGTATATATTTTTTCTGTTATTGTTTAATTAATTTAATTGTGACTTTCAGTAACATGTTGAAAATTAGTGTGGACAGGGGACACCCATTTCTTGTACCTGATCTTACTGAGAAAGCATCACATTTCTCATCTTTACTTATAATGTTTGTGGTAGTTTAATTTTACATATTCTTTATCACCTTGAAAAAAATTTCCCTTTGTTTCCAGTTTTCTCATTTAAAAAATGAATATTTTATTTTGTCCGATTATTTTCTGCATCTATTAATGTAACCATGTTATTATATGTTTTTAAGCCTGTCGATATGATGGATTATGTTTATTGACTTCCAAAAGAAGAAACAGCCTTATATATTAGGAGTGAATTCCTCTCATCTTTAAAATAAAATAAAATAAAACAAAAATAAAATCAACAAAACAGAAAAAAGAACAAAAAAGAAGAATTTTTTTAATACAGAGTTTAATTTTATCTGTTAATGCTTTCTTGATAATTTTTTGTCTCAATATGCATGAGAAATATTATTCTGTGTATTTTTCTTTGTGATGTCTATGACTGATTTTGGTATAATGGTCATTTTCTCATATAGGATTACTTAGGGACTGCATTCTCTCTGCTTTTATCTTCTAAAATAGATTGCAGATAATTAATATAAATTAATTAATATAATTAATATAAATTATTCCTTAATTTTTTGATAGAGTTCACTAGTATGTCCATCTGGGAATTACACTTTATTTTGCAGGTTTATTATTTATTATTGATTCACTTTTTTAAACAGCTATAAACCTATTAAGATTCTCTATGATTTTTACTCAACATGTGTAAGTTTTGACAATTTGTTTTTCAAGTAATTATTCTATATTGTTAAGTTTATTTATATTTTGGGACTTGTCAAACATTTACAGGAGAATGAATAACTATTATTCTCAAATTTTCCAAGTACAAACTGACAGAAAAACTTCAAAACTCAATTTATGAGGCCATATTACCAATGAGAAAAAGACAATTAGGAAGATAAAAAAATTGGACAATATACTGAACACAGACGTACATATCCCTAGTGAAATATTATGAAATGAAATTTAACAATGATTGTAATTTTAGTGACTAAAGAACATTCAAAAATAATATTTCCAAATTAAGTCTTTTAGTTATGATAATTGCATTATCTTAATGTCTAAATCATAGCCCATCTAAACCAATGAACCTGCATTACTATCACTTACATTATAATTTGTCATTATTATTAACTGAATTAAGTATATATTATTTACCTGTTGTCATTTATCTATGTTAATGAGTTTGTCATAATCTATCAATCATCTCTCTATGTAAATATCTACTATTTGTAATCACTTTGAAAAAACATAATAAAACCCAAAATACATACATCTTGATCAAAACAATTTGAAACTGATTTCATTAAAAATTTTCAAACAATTTCAATTATTAATGCAAAATTAATTTTACATGTATAATTTCTAAAACTTATCAGATAAGCACAAAAAAGAGGATTTTGCAGAAATTACCCAACTAAAGTGAAACTAACATTTTTAATTTAAATTTTTGAGTTTGATCAAACAAAGCATTAATTTATCACTATTCCAATATATATGACCATAGGGAAGGTGAAAATATAAAACAACTCTCTTCCTAAATAAATGTCGTATTCTCATATCTAGTCAAAATAATTTCACTACCACAGGTCCTTGTAAACATTGATCAACTTTAATATATTTCAGTCATTCATCTATTTTGTTCCCATGTTACATAGGTAAAATCATGCATAACATTCCTTTTGAAGGTCTGTTTTTTTCAGGATGACGCATGTAGTAGTCATTCATTTTTCTGTGTGTGTTGGTATTAGCTTTGATTTTATTGTTAAACATTATTTCACAGTTTATTAATTCCTTTAGATAGGATAAATACCTGCTTATACTTGGCAGTGATTATAAGTAAATCCACCATAAACATATACAGACAGTTTTTTTGTGTGAGAGAGTTAGATTTTGTTATTTGATTCTTTTCTTTACAAAACAATATACAGTGTATGGATATTAAATTTAATGAGCATGGAATTTTGTAAACACTGTTTATTCCAGACTACACTGCCTCTTGGGCTAGAGATTCTGAATAAAATTCCCAAGTATGAGCATAACGGTTTGCTTGATAGTAATGTTGGTGAGATGGTGAAGCAGGACATCCTGAGTTTGAACATAACGGTTTGCTTCATAGTAATGTTGGTGACATGGTGAAGCAGGAGGTCCCAGTCCATGTCTCCTCACAGAAATACCAACGTGACTTTCCTGTATGAGGAAATATACCTTCATGGAAGCACTTGCATGCCAGGGATAATATGCAGCATCTACAAGCCTCATAGAAGCATTAAAAGACACATTGAAGAGGAAAGGGATGCTATTATATCAGTGTCCATCAGTGATATTTGCCTGTATTTTTATTAATATGTCATTAATTTTGCCTTCTGATGTGGCTTATATATCAAGGTAATGCTTTCCTAAAAAATATGATTTTGTAATTAATGTCTTTCTCAACTTTTTAAAGCATTATTACAATGGTGTTATCTCTTTAAATATTTGCTAGAATTTATCAGTGAAGACATAGCTTGTGCTTTTCTTGCACAAACTGACAATTTTTAACTGACAATTTATTTCTCATACTATTCTAATAGATTTTCAGGACACACTTGTGAATGAGAATGTGTGGTACTCAGTTATTTGTTTATCTGTTAGATCACTGTATATGATAGACTCTAAATCCATACAAGTTGTGAAACTTATGATTTTGCCCTTCTTTATGCCTGTATAATATTTCGTCATGAATATTTATCACATTTTAAAAAATCCAGTCCACTTTCGATGACCAACACGTTTGGTCCCATTTTTTGCTGTTGAGAATAGTGCTGCAAGGAACATGCACGTGCAAGTATATTTTGCAAAACTGTATATTTGACAAAGGCCTAACATCCAGGATCTACAAGGAACTCAAATGTGCAAATAGGAAACAATGTCCATTATGAAGTGAGCAAAAGGCATGCGTACAAAATACTTAGAAGACAACTTATTAGCAGCAAACACAGTTGAAAAAACGCCCAACCCCATCAATATTCAGGGAAATGCAAATCAATGCCACATTGAGATACCACCTAGCTACAGTCAGTATGGGCATCATTAATAAAGCAAAACAACAGACTGTCCATATAACCCAATAATTCCCATTCTGAGAATATACCAAGAGGAACACCAAACTCTCTACAGAAAAAGATACCTGACGACCCTATTCTTTATTTTGTTTGTCTACCCCAAATTTATTGATTTCTTTATATTAAAATGCATTTCAAATTTTATTGATTTTTTTATTGTTGAGCTAGTCTTTACTGTGTTCATTTCTAATTTTGTGATCTGTCATTTTCCTCCTACTAAGTTTGAGCTTACCTTTTTACATTTAAAAAATATTGGTTCTAAGAGGGGAATTTATATCTTTATGAGCACACATCAAGAAAATGGAAAGATTGCAAGTGGAGAGCCTAATAAATCACATAAGGGAGTTGGAAATAGAAGGCCACCAAAACTTCAACTTTAGCAGAAGAATCCAAGTCACCAAAATGTGAGCCCAAATATCTGACATAGAAGACAAAATATCATAGAAAACAACAAGAACTCCAAAAGTTGGTGTTTTGAAAGAATTAGAAAGATTGATGGACCCATAGCCAGAATGACCAAGAAAGAGATAAAAAGCCCAATTAAACACAATCCGAAATACAAAAGGTCAAATTACAACTGACCCCAAAGAAATAAAAATGAATATTAGTGATTACTATGTACACCTACATGGAAACAAACCTGGTAATCTAAGACAAATGGAGGATTTTCTGACATCACATCTCCTCCTCCGGTTGAAACAAGATGACATTGAGACACTAAAAACACCAAAGACAACCCAGGAAATTGACTCTGTCATAAGAAAACTATCTATAAAAATTAGCCCTGGACTGTATGACTTTGCAGCAGAATTTTACAAAAGGTACAAGAGGAGTTGATATCAATCCCATTGAAAGTATTCTAGGCAATTGAGAATGATGGAATCCTTCTCACATTATTTTATGCCAAACTGGGTGAAGATCCAACAAAAAAAGAGAACTACAGGCTAATATCCTTTGTGAACATAGATGCAAAAATCCTCAACAAGATTTTAGCAAATTGTATCCAAATGCAAATCTCAAAAATCATCCACTCTGATGAAGCAGGTTTGACCCCCAAAATGCAGGCCTGGTTGCAAGACCATATATGTAATTAAATACATCAATTATGTAGATGCAAGAACCACATGATTATATCACTAGATGCAGAAGAAAATTGTTATAAAATACAGCGTTCCCAAATAGGCTTCATCCCCAGGATGTAGGGATGGCTGAACATTTGAAAGACGATAAATGTAATTGAAAACATCAATGGATGTAGAACCAAGAACCACATGATTATCTCACTAGATGCAGAAAAGCTTATGTTAAAATCAAGCATCACTTCTTCATAAAAACCCTCAAACACCTATGTATAGAAGGAAGATGCCTCAAAACATTATGTGCCATTTAAGATAAATGTACTACTAACATATTGCTGAATGGACAGAAACTGGAAAAGTTTGCCCTGAAATCTGGAATAAGACAAGGCTGCCCACTCCCACGCCTCTTGTTCAACATTGTGTTGGAAGTCCTAACTCAGACAATTAGACAAGAGAAGGAAATCAGTGGTATCCAAATAGGAAAAGAGGATGTCAAATTTTCCCTATTTGCTGATGATATGGCCCTATACTTTGAAAATTCAAAAGAATCTGTTAAAAACCTGCTTCCAATGATAAAGGATTTTGACAAAGAGCCAGGGTACAAAATAAATGTACAAAAGACAGTTACATTCATAATCACCAATAACAAGCAGGCAGAGAATCAAATAAAAAGCACAAATTCATTTATGATAGCCACCAAAAAAATGAAATATCTCGACATCTTCCTAATCAGAGAAGTGAAAGACCCTTACAATGAGAATCACACAATAATGCTCAAAGAAATGCAAGAAGACACAAACAAATGGAAAAATATTCCATGCTCATGGATTGAAAAAATTCACATTGTTAAGATGTCCATCCTACCATAAACTATCTACATATTCAAAGCAATACCCATTAAGTTGCCAACATCATTCTCCTCGGACCTGAAAATGACAATACAGGAATTCATATGGAAACATGAACGACCACAAATAACCAAAGGGATCCATTGCAAAGGAAACAAAGCAGGAAGTACTACATTTCCAGACTTCAAACTTTACTACAAGGCTACAGTAATCAAAACAGCGTAGTATTGGTACAAGAACAGTCATATAGACTAATAGTACAGGATAGAGATTCCAGAATCAAAGCCTTAATTCCTCAACCAACTCATCTTGGGCAAAGCCTCCAACAACAACGACTGAGGAGTAGAGAACATATTTAGTAAATGGTCCTGGGAAAACTGACTGACCACATACAGAAGATTGAAACAGGACTCCTACCTATCACCAACTTAACTCTAAATGAATCAACACCTAAATGTAAAATCTGAAACTATGAGAATCTTAGAAAACATAGGGGACACCATAATGGAAATACGAACTGGCAACCAAGACATATTCAAAACCCTACATGCCCATACCTTAAGAAATAAGATAAGCCGGGCTCGGTGGATCAGCCTGTAATCCCGCGCCTTTGGGTAGCTGAGGTGAGTGGATTGCCTGAGCCCACGGGTTCGAGAGCCGCCTGGGCAGTGAGACCTAATCTCTACAATAAATCAAAAAATCAACTGGGCGTGGTGGCACATGTCTGCAACTCTGGCTACTTGGAAGGCTGAGGTGGAAGTATCACCAGAACCCAGCAGGTCTAGGCTGCGGTGGCCGGGAGCAGCCACTGCACTCCAGTCTGGGGGAAAATGTGAGACTCCAACTCAAAAAAAAAAAAAGAAAGAAAGAAGATAAATGTGGGAACTCATCAAACTAGCATTCTTCTGCAAAGCTAAAGAAACCTTCAAGAGAGCAGGAGACAGCCCACAGGATGGGAAAATATATTTGCCAGCTCTATAGCTGACAAATGACTAAGATCTAGAATTTACAAGGAATGCAAACACACCAAAAGGAAAAAAAAAGTCCCTTTAAAAGGTGAGCAAAAGACATGAAGAGGCACTTCTCAGAAGATATACAGGCTGCCAACAGACACATGAAAAAGTACTGAGCCTCATTCACCATCAGAGAAGTCCAAATCAAAACCACATTGAGATACCACATAACCCCAATAAGAATTTCCATCATTAATAAAATAAACACCGAACAGATGGTGGCGAGGATGTGGAGAGAAAACGTCGCTTCTACACTGCTGATGGGAATGCAAACTATTGCAACTTCTCTGGAAAACAGTGTGGTGATTTCTGAGAAATCTAGAAATTGACCATCCATATGACCCAGCAATAACCAAAACAATTCTTTGCAAAAGAAACAAAGTAGGAGGTCCTATTGAGAATGTACACAAAGGAACACAAATCATTCTACAGAAAAGATAACTGCACATGTATGTTTGTTGCATCTCTGCTCACAATAGCAAAAACACAACCAACCATGTTGCCCATCAAAGATGGACTGAATTAAAAAATGTGGTATATATACACAATGCAACCATAAAGAAGGACAAACATATGGACTATGTAGCTACTTGGATGGACTTAGAGTCGATCATACTCAGTGATCTATCACATAAAAAAGAACAGAGTACCATATGTTTTCACTTATAAGCAAAACTTGTTCATTTATTGTAATATAATATTAAAGGGATAGACAGTTGTGCAAATCTGTGAGAAGATAAGATGTGGTATTGGCAGTTGAGGGGAACTGCTAGGGGAGGGAGGGGCAAACCTCATCAACAAGGATACCTGCACAATCAACGTTTGTATAGCCAACCCTGGATTGTACTCCACATCTTCATAATAATAAAACTGAAGAGACAAAAAAAAACAATTATTGGGTATAATTCAGGATTAGGCATACAAGTGGTCATCATAAAGGTCATGTTTGAACCTCACTTTGGTCCCCATTTCACCTGGTTTGACATGAGGTACGTTTATTGATGTTGTGTGCTCGCCCTTTCTCCCTCTAGCATTTTTCAGCTAAGGGAAATACATTTCTTATGGTGTTATGATAAATTTTCAGGATCCACTTATGAGCGAGAACATGTGGTACTCAGTTTTTTATTTCTGTGCCAAATTACTGAGTGTTATATACTATCAATATTTGCTGCAAAGTCCACAATTTTGTTTTCCTTAATGGCTATGAAATATGTAATCATGTATGTGTATCACATTTTAAAAATTCAGCCCAGGTTTGATGGGCAGCACAATTGATTGCATGTTTTTCCCATTGTAATTAGTGCTGCAATAAACATGACTGTGGAGGTATCATTTCTGTTAAGTGATTTAAGTTATTCTGGGTATATGACCAGAAGGTGTATTAATGGTTAATATCGAAAGTCAATTTCCAGTTCATTTCGAAATCACTACACTGTTCTTCACAAAGGTTGAATTAGTTTGTATTCCTACAAACAGTGTATAAGTGTTCCCTTTTTTTAGCATCCTCACCAGCATCTGTATTTTTAAATTTTATTAACTATGATTATCCTTACCTGAAAAAATTTATCTCAATGTGTTATTTATTTGCAGTTCTCTGATTATGTTGAGGACGAGCATTTTTCATGTGTCTGTTGGCAGATGGTATGCCATCTTTTTAGAAGTGTCTATTAATGTCTTTTGCCCACATTTTAATGGGGCTCTTTGCTTTTTTCCTGTAGGCATGTTTATGTTTCTTATAGATCCTCGATTTTTGACCTAGTCAGATACAAAATTGGCAAATATTTCTTCCATGTCTGTGGACTGTGTCCTTTCTCTCTTGATAGTTTATTTTTCTTTGAAAAAGCCTTCCAGTTTGATGAGGGTCTACTTTTCTCTCTTATCTCTTATGGCATAGACTTTTGATCAGGAGTTGATTGCTTATTTCAATTTAGGTAAAAGTGTCTCTTGTGTTTTCTTTTTTTATCAATATTTTTTATGTTGATATTGTGGGGTACACAATAAGAGTTAGGTATACAAATATGCTTCAATCAGGTCCACTTGTTGATAACTGGTGTCTCCCCGTCCTGAGACAGATGTTTACTACCATTAGTCCCAACCCCCCATAGTTTCCCACCACTGTCAGTCATTTTCTTATGGTAGTGCATTGGATGATCAAGGCCCACTATATGACTGAGACTATATAATACTCAGATCTTTGTTTCTGTGAGAGGTCACTCAGTATTATAGACTCTAGCTCCATCCAGTTTGCTGCAAAATTAATGATTTTGCTCTTTTTTTGTGGCTGCATAGTATTCTATCGTATATATGTACCAAATTTTTTTAATCAAGTCCTCTTTTGATGGACAGTATAGTTGGTTCCAGGTTCTTGCTACTGTGAACAATGCTGCGATAAGCATTCGTGTGCAGCTATCTTTTTTATAGAGTGATTTGAGTTCTTCAGGGTATATTCCCAGTAGGGGTATTACAGGGTCATATGGGAGGTTGATGTTTAGAGCTTTTACAAATCGCCACACTGCTTTCCACAGAACTTGCACTAGTTTACACTCCCACCAACAGTGTAGGAGTGTTCCCTTTTCGCCACACCCTCTCCAACAGCTATTATTTTCTGCGTTATTGATACTTGCCATTCTGACGGGAGTTAGGTGGTATCTCAGTGTGGTTTTGATTTGCATCTCCCTGATGATTAGTGAGGTTGAGCATTTCTTTATGTGTCTGTTGTCTGCTCAGAAGTCTTCCTTTGTGAAGTGTCTGTTCATACCTTTTGCCCATTTTATAATGGAGTCGTATGTTTTTTTTTACTTTGCACACATTTGCGTTCCTTGCAGATCCAAGATGTTAAGCCTCTGTCAGAACTGGAGTTGGCAAATACTTTTTGCCAGTCTGTAAGGCTGTCTCCCTGTTCTCTTGATAGTTTCTTTGGCTTTGCAGAAGCTTGTCAATTTAATCAGGTCCCACTTATCTATCTTATCCCTTATGGCCTGTGGGTTTCAAGTTTTGTTCAGGAATTGAATGCTAGTTCCAATTTCCATGAGGGTATGTCCTTCATTTTTTAAGGTTCTTGTGGTTTGAGGTTTTACATTTAGGTCTCTGATCCATTTGAAGTTAATTTTTGTGTATGGGGATAGATAGGGGTCCTGTTTCAATCTTCTGCATGTGGTCACCCAGTTTTCCCACCAACATTTACTGAATAGGTTCTCCTCTCCCCAGTGATAGGTGGTGGAGGCTTTGTCAAAGATTAGTTGGTTGAGAAATTTAGGTTTTGTTTCTGAGATCTCAATTCTATTCCATTGATCTATATACCTGTTCCTATACCAGTACCAAGCTGTTTTGATGATTGTAGCTTTATAGTAAAGTTTGAAGTCTGGTAATGTGATACACCTACTTTGTTTTTATTGCTGAGGATTTTTCTGGCTATTCTTGGTCATTTGTGTTTCAATATAAATTCCTGTGTTGTTTTTCCTTGGACTGAGAAGAATGTTGCTGGTAATTTGATAGGTATTGCATTGAATCTTTAGATCACATTAGATAAGATGGACATCTTCACAATGTTGATTCTTCCAATCCATGAACATGGGATATTTTTCCACTTGTTTGTGTCATCTTTGATTTCTTTGAGCAGAGTTTTGTAGTTTTCATTGTAAAGGTCTTTCACGTCTCTGTTTAGAAGATGCCAAGGTATTTCATTTTTTTGTGACTATTGTAAATGGAAATGTGCTTCTTATTTGGGTTTCTGTTTGTTTATTATTGGTGTAAAGAAACGCCATTAACTTCTGTACATTTATTTTATATCCTGTGACTTTGCCGTAGGGCTTTATCAGTGTAAGGAGGTTTTTGACAGACTCTCTTGGGTTTTCAAGGTACACAATCATGTCATCTGCAAAGAGAGATAATTTGATTGCCTCTTTTCCTATTTGGATACACCTGACTGCCTTCTGTTCCCTGATTGCTTGAGCCAGGACTTCCAATATTATATTGAACAGGAAGGGTGAAAGTGGGCTTCCTTGTCTTGTCCCAGTTTTCAGGGGAAATTGTTCCAGTTTTTGTCCGTTTAGGAGTATGCTGGCTGTGGGTTTCTCGTAGATGGCTTTTAGTACTTTGAGGTATATTCCCTATATGCCTAGATGTTCAAGGTTTTTTTGAAAAAGCGGTGCTGGATTTTATCAAAAGCTTTTTCTGCATGTAATGATATAATTATGTGGTTTTTGTTTTGTCATCTGTTGATGTATTTAATTACAATTATTGTTTTATGAATGTTAAACCAGCCTTGCATCCCAGGGATGAAGCCTCCTTGGTTATAATGGATGATTTTTGAGAGGTGTTGTTGAATCCAGTATGCTAGGATCTTGTTGAGAATTTTAGCATCTATGTTCATCAAAGGTATTGGCCTGTAGTCCTCTTTTTTTGTTGGATCTTTACCTGGCTCGGGTATCAATGTGATGTTAACTTCATAAAATGATTTGGAGAGGGTTCCATCTTTCTCAATCGACTGAAATAGCTTTAGTAGGATTGGAATCAGTTCCTCCTTAAGTGTCTTGTAGAATTCTCCTGGAAAGCCATCTGGTGCAAGCCATTTTTTTGTAGGAAGTTTTCTTATTACATAGTCAATTTCCTTGATTGTTATTGGTCTATTTAGTTTCTCAATTTCTTCTGTTTCAACCTAGGTAGGTTGTGTGATGACAGAAAGTCCTCCATTTCCTTGAGGTTTCAAAGTTTGTTTCCATACAAGTGTACATAGTAGTCTCTGATGATTTTTTGCATTTCTTCAGGGTCAGATGTGACTTCATCTTTTGTGTTTATGATTGTGCTTATTTGGGTTTGTTCTTTCTTTTTCTTGGTCAGTCTAGCTAGGGAACCATTGATCTTGTTTATCCTTCTGAAGAACCAGCTTTTTGTTTCATTGATTTTTTTTGTATTTCTTTTTGTTTTCTATGTCCTAGGTTTAGGTTTTTATTTTGGTGTTCTGGATTCTTCTGCTGAAATTAGGGTTTTTGTGGTCTTGCTTTTCCAGCTTCCTTAGGTGGATTGTTAAGCTGTTAATTTGTGCTCCTTCCATTTTATTCATGTGTGTTTGTACAGATATAAATTCCTCTCTGACTACAGTTTTTACGGCATCCCAGCGATTTTGGTAAGATGTTTCTTCATTTTCATTTGTTTCCAGGTATCTTTTGATCTCTGTTTTGATTTCATCATTAACCCAGGTGTTGTTTAGAATCATGCTGTTTAGTGACCATGTCTTTGTGGGTTTTGGGGGGACCTTGCTGATGTTAATGTTTATTTTTATTCCACTGTGGTCCAAGAAGTTGCATGGTAGAATTTCAGTCCTTTTAAATTTGCTTATGCTTGATTTATGGCCAATTATGTGGTCAATCTTGGAGTACGTTCCATGTGGTGATGAGTAGATTGTGTATTCTCTGGTATTTGGATGGAATTTTCTGTAGGTATCAATTAAGTACACTTGGTCTAACATCACATTGATGTTCCGGATCTCATTGCTGGTTTTTTGTCCTGATGATCTGTCTAGGGTTGTGAGTGAGGTATTAAAATTCCCAATTGATTGTGTTACAGTCAATATCTTTCTTTAGTTTTCCTAGGAGTTGCTTTTTAAAAGTTGGTGCACCTATGTTAGGTGTATATATGATTAGGCTAGATATTTCTTGTTGATGGAGTGAACCTTTTATCATTATGTGGTAGCACTCTGTATGCTTTTTAATTTTTGATAGCTTAACTAGTATTTTGTCTGAAGTTAGGATCGTGACTCCTCCTTTCTTTTGTGTTCCAGTCACCTGAAAATTTGTTTCCCATCCTGTTATTTTGAGTCTGTGCAAGTCCTTTCTCAGGAGATGGGTCTCATGAAGGCAGTATTTTGTTGCCTGATGATATGTTATCCATTTGGCCATTCTATGTTTTTTCATTGGTGCATTTAGTCCATTCACGTTTAGGCTAATTTTGAAATGTGAAAGTTCGTCCCTATCATAGAGTTCTTATAGAGTTGTTTTTCCACTTGGTTTATTGTCTTTCTTTTGTTGTTTGGGATGGATCATGTGGATTTTAGTCTTTTTCCTTTCTCTTGTGAAGACAGTTGTTCTTTTTTTCTCCTTTTCTTCTGTGTTTAGTACTTTCTCAAGTGTTTCATGTAGAGGTGGTTTGGTGGCAGCCTAAGCCTTAGAGATTGGATATCTGGGAAAGATTTTAATTCTCTCTCGCTGATGAAGCTTAATCTGGCTGGGTAGGTTATTCTTGGTTGAAATTGTTTATCTTTTAGGACTTTGAAGATAGGGCTCCAAGCTCTCCTAGCCTACAGGTTTTCTGTAGACAAATATTCTGCTATTCTAACTGGTTTTCCCTGGTAGGTGATCTGGCCTTTTTCTCTTGCTGCCTTTAGGATTTTTTCATTTATGTCAACTTTTTTTAGGTGAATTATTATATATCTAGGAGTTGGTTTTCTCGGTTTTTGTCTTGCAGGGTTTCTCTGAATCTCTCCTGTTTGAGTTTTTGCATCATTGATTAGATCAGGGAAGTTTTGTTGAATGATCTCATGGAAGGTTTGTTCCAGTGTGGTCTCTGTCTCTCTTTCTGTCTCAAGATGGCCAATTACTCTTAGGTTCTGTCTCTTGAAGTAATTGCTCATTTCTTGAAGGTTTTTTTTTCTGTCTTTTTTAGCTTGTTTTCTGTGTTTTTGAGAGTTTGGGTTAGTTCTATATTTTGATCCTCAAGCTCTGAGATTCTTTATTCTGTTTGGATAATTCTGCTTTTCATGCTTATCAGTTTGTTATTTATTTCATTCACAGCATTCTTTATTACTGTTATCTCAGATATCAGCTCCTTTATAATATCTTCTTTAGTCTCCTCAATTCTTTTTAATCTCTCCATTAATGCCTTGATATCTAGGTTGTAGTTTGAGTCCAGTCATTCTGGGGGCTCTTCATGGTTTGCATTCTGAAGTCAGTTTTCTCAGTGTCTGCCCTCCCAGGATTCTGGGAGAGACCCATATTCTTCTTTTGGTTTTTCTTCATTTGTGTAGATTTTTCTCTCATACGTTAGGGGCTAAAGTCATTTGAGCTCTAATCTCCAACCTCTCCCTTTTGTTTTTGTTGCAGGCAGCTAGCCTGTTACCTGGAAGATCTGTGACTCTTGTCTCTGTTCGGTGTTGGGGAGTGGCTTTGTCTCCTGTTTAATGATGTTACCATGGTAACTGAGGTGGAGTCTCTGATAGGTGGGTGGTGCCATGTTAATCTGCCTTGAAAATGGCAGAGGTGGTAGATTCCTTTAACTTTTTGGGATGCTCGTGTGGATCTCTAGGTGGGACCTGCTGCACAGCTGGGTACTGGATCTGGTGTGCCACCAGCAGGCAGGGGTGGAGGAGAGGGTCGGAGGTCCCCTCCTCTGGAGCTGGAAGCCTCTGAGCAGCACCTTACAAGAGCTTGGGCTTCTACTCCCTTATACAAACTTGCAGTCACACACTGAGTGCCTCAGCCAGGGTGGGCCAGGGGCTCCAGATCTCCAAAGCTCCAGAGGGCAGGTGGTGTTTCTGGGTCCCTCACAGGGACTTCAGCCCAAAATGGGACCAGTATCTCTGAGGGGTGGGCACTTAGAGCCTCCATGGATGACCAGCGGCTTGGTGCTGGGTGCTAGTCATGAGTATGTAGCCAGGGAGGGAGCTGGGATCCATAATTTGGGATTCCCCAGCCAGCTGGAGTCATATATAGTCGAGCAGCCACAGCCGGGCTGCAATATTTGGCCCTGTGTGGGACCAAATGTCCCCAGGCCTCGTACCAGTGCAGCTGGCAGTGGGCAGGGGGCTACAGGAAGAAAAGTAAGAATCTTTTTGGGAACTCACGCTTAGAGAGTCTCACAGATCCATCTATGCCATTGCCATCTTCAGGCTGTCTTTGTCTCTTGTGTTTTCTAAGATTCCTAATGTTTGAGCTTCTATGTTGAGGTCTTTGATCCATTTAGAATTGAATTTTGTGTATGCTGTTTCATTCTTCTGCATGAGGTCAACCAATTTTCCCAGGACCATTCACTAAATAGGTTGTCCTCTCCCCAGTGGTTAGTGTTGGAAAATTTGTGGAAGAGGAGTTGGTTGGAAAATTGTGTTGCTTCCAGAATCTCCATTCTGTTCCATTGTTCTATATGCCTGTATTTTTACTGATAGTAGATTGTTTTGATTATTGAGATTTTATAAAGTAGTTTAAAGTTTAGAATGGTAATGCCTTCCACTTTGTTTCTTTTGCAAGAATCGCTTTGCTTTGTCTATTCATGGTCCTTTATGTTTTCTTTCGGATCTCTGTATTTTTTTATTTCCAAGTTAGAGAAGAACGATGTTGGTAATTAGTGAGTATAATGATGAAACTGTAGACTGTATTTGCTAGGAAGGACATCTTAACAAAACTGATTATTCCAATGTATCAACATGGAACATTTTTTCATTTGTTTGAGTCATATTTGATTTATTTGACCAGTGTTTCACAGTTTTTATTTTAAAGTTCTTTCACTTCTCTGGTTAAATAGTAAGATGAGATATTTAATTTTATTTTGATTATTGTAAATGGGATTGGGCTTTTAACTTGAATCTCTGCTTGTTGTGGTTAGTGTACAAGACACTCATGGATTTTCAGAGTATAATATATCATCAGAAAAGAGGGATAATCTGACTTTTTCCTATTTTAATAGCCCTGGTTTCCTCATAGGTCTAGCTAAGATTTCTAAAATGATGTGGAACAGAAGGAATGAGTGTGAGGAGCTGTGTTTTGTTTTGGTTTTCAGGGGAAATGCTTACAATTTCTATCCACTTAGCAATATGCTGCCTATGGGACTATCTATTTTATGCTCCCTCTATGCCCAGAAGCTCTAGGACATTTTTCAAAAAGGAATACTGGATTTCATTGAAAGATTTCACTGCATTCAATGATATAATCATGTGCCTCTTATTTTACATTTTTGTTGCATTTAATGCATTTATGGTCTTGTGAATGTTGAACCAGCTCTGCGTCCTGGGGATGAAGACTCCTTAGATATGGTTGATGTTTTTTGAAATGTGTTGGTGGATCCAATATGCCACAATCGTGCTGTGTATTTTTGCATCTATGTTCCTCAGGGATATTCTCTGGATCTCCACTCTGTTTGAGTATCTGAATGATGTTTGCACCATAAAATGATTTGAGGAGCATTCTGTCTTTTTTGATTACTGGGTACATTTTCAATAGGATTTGTATTAGTTCCTTGTTTTATTTATTGAAGAATTATGATGGAAATCCATCTGATCCAGGACTTTTCTTTGTAGTGGCTGTTATTGGACTGTTTGAATTCTCAATTTCAACCTTGAGAGCAAGTTTGATTTCAGAAAGTCCTCGGTTTCATTTAGTTTATGGTGTTTGTTTTCTTTCTTTTTTTTAATTTTGAGTGGGAGTCTCACTCTGTCGCCCAGACTGGAGTGCAGTGGCCACTCCTGGTCACTGCAGCCTCGACCTGCTGGGGCTCCGGTGATCCTTCTGCCTCAGCCTTCCAAGTAGCTGGAATTACAGGTGCACGCTACCACTCCTGGCTAATTTTTGATTTATTGTAGAGATGAAGTCTCACCAAGTAGCTCAGGTGGGTCTCGAACCCGTGGGCTCAGGCAATCCACTCACCTTAGCCTCCCAAGGTGTGTGATTATAGGTTGAGCTACTGAGCTGGACTGGTGTTTGTTTCCATACATGTGTGCATTGTAATCTCTGATAAAAATTTAAATATCTTTAGGGTCTCTTGCAACCTTGTCTTTTGCATTTTTGTTTGTGTTTCTTTTCTTCTTCTATTTTTCTTTGTCATTCTGGCAGGGAGTTTATCAGTCTTGTCTGTCATTTCAAATAATCAGCTTTTTATTTTCCCTTATTTTTTCTATGGTATTTTTTTCTTCCATGTCCCATATCTGGGATATTTCTTTGGTGATTTGAATTCTTCTTCCAAAGTTATGGTTTTAATAGTCATTTTTTATGGCTCACTTAGGTGATTTTTTAGGCTGATAACTTATTTTATTTCTATTTTCTTGATGTTTGCTTGTAGCATTTAAATTCCCCTCTGAATAATTCTTTCAGGGCAGCCTAGAGGTTTTACAAAATTGTGTCTTTGTTTTAATCTGTTACCAGGAATCTTTTAATTTCTGTTTGGATTTCTATGGTCACCCAGGTGTTGTTTGGCATATACTATTTTGTGTCCATGACTATGGATTTTGGAAGAATTTTGGTTTTGGTTCTAGTTATTTTCATTCTGCTGTGATCAGAGAAAGTTAATAGCAGTATTTAAAAGTTGGGGAACTTATTTATGCTTGATTTGTGGCCAAGGGTGCAGTCAATCTGGGAGTACATTCCCTGAGATGATGAGTAGAGTGTATAAACTTTGTTTTTTTTTGTTGGAGGGTTCCGTAAACCTCTATGAAATTTGTTCAAGCATGAAGCTGAGCTCCCGAGTTTCTTTGTTTATTTTTCCTTAATCATCAACATAGGGTTGCTAGGGGGTATTGAAGTCTTGAAATGTGATAGTGGTAGAGAAAATATCTTTTTGTAGTTTACTTAGTAGCTTCTGTACAAATGTGTTGGGTGCCTACCTGTTTAGGATGAATGTTTCTTGTTGATTGAAAGTTTTATTACATGTTATGTCCGTCTTTATCTTTTTTTTTTTTTTTTGAGATGGAGTCTCACTCTGTCACCCAGACTGGAGTGCAGTGGCTGCTCCCGGCCACCGCAGCCTCGACCTGCTGGGCTCCGGCGATCCTTCCGCCTCAGCCTTCTGAGTAGCCAGAATTACAGGCGCGCGCTACCATGCCCGGCTGATTTTTTGATTTATTGTAGAGATGAGGTCTCGCTACCCAGGCGGGTCTCGAACCCGCGGGCTCAGGCAATCCTCTCACTTCAGCCTCCCAAAGGCGCGGGATTACAGGCTGAGCCACTGAGCCCGGCTCGTCTTTATCTTTAAAAAAAATTTTTAAACCTGGCTCGGTGGCTCAGCCTGTAATCCCGTGCCTTTGGGAGGCTGAGGTGAGTGGATTGCCTGAGCCCGTGGTTTCGAGACCCGCCTGGACAGCGAGACCTCATCTCTACAATAAATCAAAATATCAGCCAGGTGTGGTAGTGTGTTCCTGTAATTCTGGCTACTCGGAAGGCTGAGACGGAAGGATCACCGGAGCCCAGCAGGTTGAGGCTGCAGTGACTGGGAGTGGCCACCACACTGCAGTCTGGGCAACAGAGTGAGACTCCAACTCAAAAAAAAAATTTAATACCTTAAATGTTGTTTAGTCTGTTATTAAGTTCTCAAATGCTGAGTCCTTTGTGATCCGTTTGCCTGAAAATGTGTTTTCCATCCTATAACTTTAAGACTGTGGTCATCCTTTGTAGTAAGAAGACTTTTCTGAAATCAGCAAATTACTGGGCATTGTTTGTTCTTCTAGGTTTTCATTCTTTTTCTTTTCAGTGACGAATTTAGTCCATTCACATTCAGTCTGATCAATAAAATGTGAGAGTATTCCCTGTAACATGGCTTCTATAAGGCAGTTTTGTTTTCATTTTGCTTTTGTGTTCATATGTGTGTGTTTTCAGTTTTGTGCACATACTGTGTGTTTTACTGTTTCTGTGTTTGTGATTTTTTGGAGCATATGGTCTTTCTCTTGTTTCTAATATTTCTTTGCAAAGTAACTTATTTTTTTGAGTTGGAATCTCACTGTCGCCCAGACTGGAGTGCAGTGGCTGCTCCTGGCAAACGCAGCCTCAACCTGCTGTGCTCCGGCGATCTTTCCATCTCAGTCCTCCGAGTTGCTGGAACTACAGGCATGCACTACCATGCCTGGTTATTTTTTAATGTATTGTAGAGATGAGGTCTCGCTACCCTGGTGGGTCTCAATCCCACAGGCTCAGGCAATTCACTTACCTCAGCCTCCCAAAGGTGTGGGATTACAGGCTGAACCACCGAGCTGGGTTGCACAGTAACTTTTTAAGTGTCTCCTGTGAAGCTGGCCTTGAGGCAGCATATTTTCTTAGAGATTAGATTTCTGGAAAGGATATCAATTCTCTGTCTCTGATGAAGTTTAACTTGGCTGGGTAGAAAATTATTGCTTAAAATTGTTTATTTTTGAGAACATTAAATTTGGGGTGTCCAGTTTTTTCTGTTCTGTGGTGTTTCTGCAGATAAGTTCACAGAATTTCTGAATTGTCTTCCCTAGTAGGTATTCAGGCCATTTTCCCTTGCTTCCTTTAAGATTTTTACACCTATTTTGTGTGGGTGATTACATTGTTTCTAGGGGTTGGTATTCTCAAAAGATGTCTTGCAGGGGTTCTCTGGATCTCTTTTCTTCTATCGTAATCTCTCTGGCCAGACAAGGGAAGTTTTCTTGAATAACTTCATGGAATAATTTTTCCGGGATATTTTCTGTTTGTCTTTCTATTTCAGGTATTCTGTTCAGATGTAGGTTTGGATTCTTGCTAAAATAAAACTTATCTTGGAGAATGTCTTCTTCCTTTTTTAAGATTTTTTTTGTCTATTTTTAATACATTGAGTTGATTCATCTTTGGCCTTCCAGCTCGGAGATTCTTCTGCTCACTCAATTCTGTTTCCTATGTTTGTCAGATTGTTATTTGCTTATTTACTGAAGTTAATCATTTGTATTATTACCAAGTACACATTCCTGATTTTTTTCAGTTCTTTTGCAATTTTATTTAGTTTTGATCCTTGTATTTCTTGATTTTTTTTTCATTCTATCTAATGCTTCTGTGATCTCCAAATGTACTTTCTGGTTACTGTCTTCCTCAGAGATGTTATGGATTTTTCAGTTCAGCTTGGAGTTAGAGATTGTCACCTCAATGAATTGGCCAGTTGAGCCCCCAGAAAGGGTCAGCTCAAGGGGTGGCAAGCCAGTACTAGAATTTTTGACTCAAATATGCTGGCAAGTCATTCCCTGAGAATATTGCTGATTCAGTGGGCTGGCTAGCCAATCCCCGAGAGTGTTGCAGCCCCAGAACTGTCTCAGTTTCAGAGTCTTGCCTTGTTCCAGCAATTCTCTAGTTTCTGGTCTACATTGGTTGACAAGACAGCATCTGGGGTTCACGGCTCTTCAGTTCCAAAAATCTTCTGCAGATCTTCAGGCTGCAGTTCTTCTGTCATACCCAGGAAGAATGAGGGACACAGACAGCTGCAAAGTGAGAAAGTAGGATTTAATGAGATGACAGGGAAGATCCCACAGGGAAAGGATCCCTGAGGGGGTTGCTGATTGGGAGATGAAACCTGATGCTTTTGTAGTCCCAGGACTGAGCTGTTTGGCTAGCACTAGTTGTGAGATGAATGGATAGCACTCCCTGTTCTGATGTACAATACTGAGGAAAAATCAGCAGGAGGTAGTTGTCTAATGGTGAGTTAATTGGTTGTTTTTTATCAACAGTAGTGAATACTTAAGCTCAAGCTTGAGAGAATCCCAGGAAGTTTGTTTATCAATGTGAATGTATCAGTCTGAGAGGCCTACCTGCTGGAAATTTGCTACATTGTTTCTTGCTACATGTTACTGAAGAATCTGCCCTGTCTTTCTGCCTAGCCTTTCTCTAGAAAGTTTCTGTCTCAGAGATAGTCATTGCTTGTGTACCAGTAGCTATTCTTTTTATTACTGATTCTTTGTTGGGCCTGTGATTGTTACCATCAGTTATTCATTGATTTTTCTTCATTTGTAGATGTTTTCCTGTCTTTCTCTTTAATTTGGTTACTCAGTGGGAAAATGTAGAAAAAAATCACCTCTGATGTTTTCTCCACCTTTTGTCTTTCCCTGAGCTTGTGCTCTGAGTTGGTTCAATTATGAAGTAGGATTGGGGGTGGGGTATTATGCTGTCTCTTTAAAATGTTGAGAACGTTCTAGGGGATGGGGGTTTCATTGTTAAACTTCTATTTGGTGGTCACAATATTTGCAATCTGGTGAATGGGTGTCCTTTGACTCCTTCTCCATCTCTGCACAAAATGACCTTACAATGAATATTCCTGAATAGATCTGGGGTCCAATACATGCTATAACAGGTGAAAGAGAGATAGGAGAGAAAAAAAGAAAGGAGACAAAAGGAAAAGAAGAAAGAAAAATAGGAAAAAAGATATGAAAACAAACAAAAAAAACAGAGAAAAAACAGACTTAAAAAATTTAATGAAATAAAAGAGAAAACCAACCAACAAACAAAGTAACCAAACGAGGTAATTACACAAAGAAACCATTTACACGCACAGCCTCCTTCTCAGTCAGTTTTGCTGTCTGCATCTATCACCCAGCAGCTAGCTCAGGGTGAAGAGTTGATCTGGAATTCTGCATCTGTCATCCATCAGGGCTTTTGCTCTGGGGCAATATTCTCTTAGGTGGCTAAGAGTAGCCCCAATGCAACACATAGTTCAGTGCTTGGTCTCAAGGTGCAGATCTTCTCTTCTGGAGAAGACACCCTGAAAAAGTTCTCTGCCCAGGTATTAGAGAGTCTACTCAGTTTATCTGCCAGGAGTTTTTGATCAGTTCCCAACTGTTCCCAGTCTCTGGATCTTGGGACATTATGACAAGGTTCTGACCACCTGTCCAGTTACAGGTTTGGCTCCCTGCACTATGAGATTACGTTATTTTTTTTTTTTCTTTTTGAGTTGGAATTTTACTCTGTCTTCTAGGCTGGAATGTGGTGATATGCTCATGGCCACCCCAGCAATGATCTGCTGGGTGCCAGTTATCCTTCTGCCTCAGCCTTCCAATTAGTGAAAACTACACGTGCTCACTAATACTTCTGGCTACTTTTGATCTATTGTAGAGATGAAGTCTTGCCAAGTTTCCTGGGTTAGTCTCAAATTTGCGGGCTTAGGACATCCACTCACCTCAGCCTCCCAAATTGCTGGGATTACAGGCTAAGCCACTGAGCCGAGTTGAGCTTAAAATCACTATTTCCTTGTCGTGTTGCATTAGGCTTTTTATTTGTAATTGGACGTAATGTATAAGCTGGAGCTGAAGTAATATTTAAATTTATAATTAGATGAGAATAAAATTAAAACAATTTTGAAGAATGTTCTAGAATAAGCCTCAATTATTTTATAAACATACAGCTTGACAAAGAGTATGAAATTAATATATACACTAATATACCATATGAGAAACTGTGAATTGTGAAATGAAACAGTAATAGAACATTAATAAGCAAACTACACTACTACACAATAAACCCATGTAATAAAATTGCACTCATACTACAAAGTCTATATTTTAAAAATAACAGAAATACGAAAGTAAGGAAAAAGGGAATGTAGGCAAAGATGAATAGTTTTGATTTACAATTAAAGGTATTCCATATATACGAGGAGGAAGCTAGCCATTTTTTCATCACTAAATTATTTATTTTATGAGTGGGACACAATTTGGGGTTATGTATACAATTATTCATTATGCAGGTACCCTTGTTGATGAGGTGTGTCCCCCCCCTTCCCCAGAGAGTTTCTTACTACTGCCAGTCTCACCTCTCTATTCCCTCATGATTACACAGGATCCCAACACTGTCATTCCTTTGCTGATCATATTTTGATAGTTGTTTAATGTCAACTTATGAGTGATAACATGTCATATTTAGTTCTTTGTTTTTGTGAAAAATTTCTCAGGTTTATAGGCTCTAAATACATCCATAGTGCTACGAAGTTCATGATGTTTTTCTTCCTTATGGCTGCATAATATTCTTTTTGTGTCTACATCACATGTTTTCCAGTACTCTTGATGGGCAGCACAGGTGGTTCCATGTTATTGTTATTGTTATTGTTATTGTGAGCAATGCTGCAATAAATATACGTGTGCAACTATCTTTTTTATAAAGTTATTTGAGATCTTCTGAGTATACTCCCAGTAGGAGGATTGAGGGGTCATATGGAAGATTAATATATACAAGTTGTAGGACTACCCACCCTGTTTTCCTCAGAGGCTGTACTAGTTTACACTCCCACCAACAGTGTAGACATGTTCCCTTTTCACCACATCCTCTCCAGCATCTGTTACTTTTTGAGTTATTAATGATGGCCATTGCAATTGGAGTTAGGACTTATCTTAGTGTAGCTTTAATTTGCTTTTCTTTGAATTCAAGTGAAGCTGAACATTTTCTCATGTATCTGTTGGCTGCTCATATGTCTTCTTTGAGAACTGCCCATTCATGTCTTTAGCTGCCTTTACTGTGGGCTGTTTGTTTTTTTCTTTTCAACAAGGTTGAGTTCCTTATATATCCTTGATGCTGATCCTTTCTGAAACAAAGAGTTGACAAATATTTTTCCCAGTCTGTGGGGTGTCTCCCTGATTTCTTGATGGTTTCTTTGGCTTTGCAGAAATTGCCAGTTTGATAAAGTTAAATTTGTCGATCTATCTGTTATGGCATGGACACTTGGGGTTTGATAAGGAATTGGTTGCCAATTTCAATTTTCATAAGAGTGTCCTGCATTGTCTGAGGCTCTTATAGTTTGATGTTTTACATTTAGGTCTCTGATCAATTTAGAATTTTTTTGTGTGTCAGAGGGAAAACAGACAAACATGCCATCTAACACATGAAAAGAGACACAAATATGGAAAAAAAACTTTAAAAAGCTAAAACATACTGATAATCACATAAACACACAATACAACAAACACCTGCCTACTGAAGTATTCTTACCATACACAAACCGCAAGTCTAAACAAGAGAAATAAATTAGTAAAATAGCAGAAAAATACAAGTACTATAACCTTACCAAAACTAGAATATAGAGAGAAAACACAATAAACCCTCCAAAACAAGCAAAATGAGGACAACAAAGAGACAAAAAATAAAAACAAGGATCCAAACTCACTCTGAGGTCATTCCTGTAAGTCCAACATCCTTTCAGATCTGATTTCTAGCACTTCTAGATAGAGTTGCCCACAGGTTAGAACAAATGCCCCAAGACTATATTAGAAGGAGAGTGGATCAGATCTGTACTCACCCAGCTTGCTGCCTGTCAAGTCTGCCACTCAGTTCTGACTTTTCTGTGTCCAATCCTGCATAGGAGAGGGGTTTCTGTCTCTCCTAGTTTGATGAGCGTTAGTTTCCATGTTGGAGATGAGGTAGAGCTGTGGGGGGGGCGTGATGAGGAGCTCTGATGGTGTTGGGACAGAGAAAATGGCTATAGTTGGCATTTCCTCACCATGCCTGGGGCTCCTCTCTGGTTCTCCCTGTTCCTCTCTCTCCACTGATCAGATCCGAGGATCCTGCTGATCCACTACAAGAGGTTATGGTGCAAGTCAGGATCCAGGTGCTTAGAATCAGCCAGATTCTATAGTATCTTTTCAGGAGCAGATGACCCTGCATGCCATGATCCTCTCTCAGGGCAGTGGGGACTTGCAGTTGCACTCAGAGAGGTGTCCTGTGTGAATGAACATGAGTCTTCCCCCAGATGGACTTTCACATTCCTACCAGCGTATGACTACTCATGCAGAGTTTTTATGGACACTTCTTTTGCAGAGACACTCACAGTCCGACCTGTCCAGTCATCATCTTAAGCTCCACCCACAAAAATGAGTACTTTACATGCCAATGCTTGCCTTTTGATGCTAATTGTGTAATATATATCATGAACTACTTTGCATATCACAAGGTTTTAGCTCCCTCAGAGAATCTACATGCCCACAAGAAGCCTAAATGTCTCCTTATGTA
>NW_007252918.1:0-30513 GCF_000164805.1 Carlito syrichta | reverse complement strand
CACTCTTTTCTCTATATGTGTGTCTTGCACGGTAATATATAGCGGTGTCTGAGGCCTTCGAGGTGCTCCACTACTTGTTGGCAGATTTGTCCCCGCTGTCTGCAGAGATAGTGATGTGGCCTTGGAAGGTTGGTCTGTACTGGGTATCTGAGTCACTAGAATCTATCATTCTCATCCTCTCCAGACTTTTCCCGGGCATTTGGCACATCTCCCTGTAAGTAGCCAATAAAGTTATATCCAGAATTCTTAGAGGAGATACTCAGAAACTCTCCAGATATTTTCAACCCTTTCCCAGGCTGCACCAGCTTCCCCTGGTCACAGACACTTGTGCAGAAGACCCAGTACTTGAATCAAAGCTTCCTCTTGCCCAGCCACATTGTGACCAAGGCACTAGGTGAGACTACCTGGGAGAACAGCCAGCAGAAGGGTGACAAAGGTGACAGAAAGGGAGACACTGAGAACCCCGGGTAGGCAGTGAGGCTGACTCATTTTGGGGGCAGCCCTGAGTTTAAATGGGAAGTTCCACTATTGATTTTGCATGTTTACTGCCCAGCCATTCCAAAGACAAGGGTCTGGATACATAATTAAGAATCCTAGAGGCAGGTTGCTGGCTGACTTTTTGGAGGGAAAAGTAAGGTCACAGTAGTGTCACAACCTTCCATTTACGTGCCTCCACATTCTGGTTCATGTCGCTGTAGGATCAGATAAGAGATGCATCAAACCCGATCTTCTGGTTACCATGAGCAATCCATCAGAATCTACATGGAATTCATTGTGTTTTAAACAAACTACCAATCTCTGATGCATAATCCTGAGAATGCCCAAAATTAGAGAATTCTTATACATATATGTCTGATAACAAGGACTGTTACAAAATATCTTTCTTCACCATTGATATTGCCCCCATCACTGTGAATATCATCTAGTCATCCAGCTGAAGCCAGAATAATTGGCCCTGGTTGTTCAACAATCTTCATCTTTATTAATTTGCCATATGTTATCTGTTAATGTTCAAAATTTTAAAATTTTATTTTTCTTGGTGTAACACAATCTGTTCTTCTCTTCATTTTTTAATGATAATTTTGTGTTTGAGTTTCTAAATTCCTCCAGAGGAATATTAACAGAGAATATGTGTTTAGATACCCAAAATGCTAGAGCACCTGAGGGGATCACCATTTCTACAGTCCCTCTTTTTAGTAAATTTTTAGGACCTTTGTGTCTACTCCTTTACTGCCTTCCTTAATGCCATTCCTTTATACCCACTTTAAACATGTTTCCATCATGGAATGAGTTCCTGGTATATTCCCTTTACCACAGTATATTTCATGACCTGGGTAAGGATCATATTACATGATGATCATTGTTATCATCATGAAGCCAAATATAGCAGGACTTGCATATATAGTACCAGGCTCTCCTTCTGGAAAGCTAACTTTCAATTTCAAAGATGAGGGAAAATCCCTATTCTCAGGGTAAATTGATTTTATGCAATCTGTTTTTTGGTGATCAAGGAATGCTATCTGTCAGGTGATGCTTGCTGTGTATTAGGATCACCTGTGCCATGTGCAATATTCCTATTATAGCTATGAGTCCAAATTCCACCAAAATTTGTTCCTCCTTTCTGATGTTCAAAGAGCCAAGTAGATGCTGCTGCATTAGTCTTTCTCACAATACACTGGCAAATGTCCATTATCTGAAATACCAATTAATGACATTAATTGCATTAAAAAGTTACAAATTTTCCACACTGCTCTCCTTTTCCTAAAGGACTATCGGATTCCATTCCCCAGGATAACTTTGGACTTCCTCTTGTTTGACTGCTGTGTGTTATGTGTGTTCCAGGACAACTGTCCCTGATGGACAAGCATCTACTACTTCATATCAGTGGGTACAGTGCAGTGCTGATTGCAACAGTTTTTTCATTTCAGTGATCAAAAATATGAATGGCTTCACATCAGTTTTCATTATTGGATTTTGAATAAATAAATTATTTGGATACCAGTTATGTAATTTTTAAATTCTATTGATGAGTTTTACCTCCTGATACTTTTTGGAGCACATATTCTGTCTCATGTCATGAGATTCTATAGCAAGGCACACAACCTCATCCTCTATCAGTTCATCCTTTGATATTATACACAATGCCTCAGACATACGTCAGTGAGTCAGGGATTTTCTAGCAAATTCTAATGATTTTGTACTGTTTCCAGACCATCTTCATTTTCCCCAATCAATAAAAATACAAAACTCCAAACAAGCTGTTATATTCATGATCAGAGCAGATTACAACAAAAAAATATACATCCAAATAAGGAAAGACACTGTGGTGAGGTCCCGAAAAATCAGACACAAGTTTTCTGATGTCGTACACATGTTGAGATCTCTTAGCAGTGCTTTATGATGGTATAATGACTTCGTTCCAGAGGAAGATTAATATGAAACATGGACTTAGGACTCTGAATTCCTAGAATAATTGAATGGATCACCATTGCTCCAATCAACTGCTGGTACTGCTGTTTTAGGGCATTTGTGTCTACCCCTTTACTTCCTTCTTTATTGTCATTTCTTAATAACCATTTAAACATGACCTCATCTCTGGGTGAGTCTATGTCTCCTCTATGGCGTGTGTGAAGCGTTTGCAACAATGAAAGCTCTCCTGAGCATTAGCATTCAGTGGTGTTCATTGGACTCCATCACAAAAGTATATTGCATCTGCATAACTGACCTGCCATGCTCAGACACCAGTCTTCCAGATAAAAACAGGTGTTCCTGCACCCACAATCAATGTGTATCTACACCCAAGATAAATTAGTTGAAAATGTTAGTATTATATTATTGAACATGTCTTGAATATGTTAAATAATGCATAGGTTTATACACGAAAACTTTACCTTCTACAGTGGATAAGATTTTAAAAACTTCAGAAAAACCATGCCAAGAATAAAATCTAGTTCCCCACTAGTTGACATGGATGAATCACAAGAGAAGACTGTCTCAGAACTATCAGGGTTTGCAAAGACCAGACCCACACAATTAGCACTTTCCTGCACATAAGTCCAGGTGAGATGGTATAAGGCTGTTAGAATAAAAGATAAAGTACTGAGACAAGGGAGAAGGAAAACATGAAAATATTAAGGCCCCATATGAGACAATGTGGATGGGAGGTGAAGCTGAAAACCTGTGGGGGAACAATGATGGACAGAAGAGTCTCTACATAAAACAAAGCAGTGGGGATCTCCCTGACCAAAGGAGACTGTGACCTGAAGGAGGTTTTGGAACAGTGAGCATGCACACACAAAATGTGGGTGCAATGTAATGGAGGAGATATTAGCTGTAGTCATTCCTTAGAGAGCAAGTACAGATACTAGGTGTAACTCATATCCCTCCTGGGCTTGCATTCACATATATCAAAGATAAGATTAAGTAAGTTTACTACCCTGACAGAAATGACTGAATCTCAGGATGAGAAAGACGATGAGGGGTGTCCCCAGGAATGGAAACAGGGCCTAAAAGTAGCCGCCTGCCTTCACACATGCCTGCCTTCTCTCTGTTCCCACAGTTTGCAGATCTAATACTCTTATTGTGATAGGAGGTATGGTCTCCTCAGAAGACATTCTTATGCCTTCATCTGAGTGTTACAAATATGTTGAATTTGCAAACAGAGTCTCAAAGTTTCATCAGTGTTTCCAAAATATCTTGGAGTAATAAAATAAATAACAGAAGACATTTTAAAAGTACAAAATTCAACAAAATTCCATGTTTTATTTTTTGGGGAAAACAGACTCAAGAATCCCTTAACAAGACTAAAACAAAAGAGGAAACTACTCAACTATGAGAGGGGACTTAAGAAGATATATTTTTTGAAGAGCAGATGTTTTGTAGTCCAGGTTTCTCCCACCAGGTAAGTATTATATGAAACCATCACAAATAGTGTATTAGCTAGTGATGTTCTGAGGGACTGCATATAGCTTCACTGAAAAAATATTTGAAATTTTACTTTTTTTGAGTTGGAGTCTCACTCTGTCACCCAGACTGGAGCACAGTGGCCACTCCCGGCCACTACAGGCTCGACCTGCTGGGCTCTGGCAATTCTTCTAGATCTGCCTTCCAAGTAGCTGCAACTACAGGCACGTGCTACCGTGTCCGGCTAATTTTTTGATTTATCATAGAGATGAGTTCTCGCCAAGTTGCCCAGGCATGTCTCAAACCTGCAGGCTCAGGCAATGCACTCACCTTGGCCTCCCAAATCACTGGGATTACAGGCTGAGTCACCAAGCCCGACTAATCTTTATTATTCTGACTTCTAACACTTTTTTCTGTTGGAGTCCCACTCTGCCACCCCGACTGGAGTGCAATGGCATGCTCCTGGCCACTGCAGCCTCAACCTCCTGGTCTCCGGCTATCCTTCTGCCTCAGCCTTCCAAGTAGCTAGAACTACAAGCATGTGCTACCACACCCAGCTAAATTCTTTTGATTTTATTGTAGTGATGAGGTCTCGCCAAGTTGGCCAGGCAGGTCTCAAACCCACGGGCTGAGGTAATCCACTCATCTCAGCCTCCCAAAGCTCTGGGATTACAGGCTGAGCCACTGAGCCAGGCTATTTAAAGATTTTTACATGCATTTTTCCATTTTGTGATGGGTGATTTTCAAGTTAACCTGTCTATACTGTATTTTGTGTTTAACAGTGTGAAGAAAAATATCATAACCCCAAAACCCTTTCCTCTTTAGTCCTGAGTGGCTTTTTTTTGCTACATATTAAAAATTTCCTCAAAGGGAAATGTTTTGCATATGTGAAAGGGGTGAACAACAATGGCAGAAGCACTAAAAGGCATCAGCATTAAAACATTTGAAAACCGTTTTGAGCAGTGAAAAAAATCATATAGGTGTATTGCATTTAACTGAGAATAAACTGAAGATGACTGAAGTTGAACATCTAAGTTAAATATAAAATTTTCATAAATAAATTCTGGGTTTTATGGGAGTCCTCCCTCATACACAATATCAGGAAAAAAAAAGGAACGATTTCTAACTAATACCACTGAAATTCAAAAGAAGTTATAGAGGGACTCTGATATTATTCAATGTTACCTACAGCTGCTCAGGCAACTATGAGGTTCTTGTCTGAGTACTTAGTAAATGAATTGGAAACACAATGCTGCTGTTCACATCTTCTGAACACCACACTAAAATTCCGAAATAACCTGTTTTTGTCAAAGTTGTTCATCTCTCTGACTAATTCACTAGACTCTGAAGTTAAATTCATGCAAATACAGGAAACTTTTTCCCTTCCCAAGTTTGCAACCCAGTAAAAAATAGAAACAAGTCACAGAAATGGAGATTATATTATTAACTCTCTCAGTGTTAAGAAGATTTCAATAATAGAAAAGTGTTTAATAGCATCGCTGTGTCCAAATTCAAAACCCACAGTGAGATCTGGGCAGCAATCATTCTCATGGGAAGTTCCCACATAGTAAAACACCTAAGTCTATACAGTTGCATATGTGATATATATGATTTCTAACTCAGATTCAGCAAAAGAAGAAGCTTTTCTCCTATTGCAAGAAGTAGAGATGCTATGCTTGGCAAATAACAATATAGCTAAGTTTTCTGTACCTGATCAGAAACCAAAAAAATGAGAAAAGGTGATGTTACCCTAGATTTAACAATTTGTCAAGAAAAAGGCAGCTCTGTGTGAGCCCACCCTCAGAATTAAAGCATGATTCATTAAGGATGAATGTGTTCACTGTATTTTCTGAAAACATTCATTTTTCTATATGCAATCTGAAAATATAAAACTATGTTTTCTTGTTTAAAAATTCATAATCAGTGTCCTGTTCCTAAAAATGTACCTCCCATTTCTCCAACAACAGGCAACCCCATGGACCAGGAACCCAGTGCACATCTCTGACATCATTCACCTAGTTTGTGACAAGACATATGTTCTGGGATCAGCCTTCCCAAGGTAATAACTGAATAAAGTTAACATCACTAAGGCATATGCACTGTTGGTATGCACAGGGCATTCTTAATGGTAAACGGTAGCTCAGGGAGGTGAGAATAGACATGTCAGACATTTTTGGATAACCAAGTAATTAAGAAGCATCAACTTCCTCCTTCCATTCTTCTTTTCTGGTTTTCAGACTTGTATTTTGGAATGGAAGTGTTCACAACCTCACCTGGCCTCATGTCTCATCTTCTGCATCCATTAGTGACACCTGATTGAGGGATACATGAAACTGTTTCCTTCTATTGTAACAGACTTTTCTAATTCAGTGGTATGTACAGAATCATAAACACAGAGAGATCTCAGTAGAAACAGATGCTGAGGAAACCATAGCACTGACAGGAAAACAGCCCTCAACCTCCCTCTTGATCCTCCCCTGGGGCTGCCCCATGTAGTGTGGGTCATGTTCAGCCTTTACTTTTGTGTTCATGGGATGTTTTTGTCACGGCTCTCAGGGTATTTACTCACTGTGTCTCTTGCACAGAAATAGACACCTGTGTCCTCGTCTTTCAGGTTGTTCATTTGCAGATAAAGCATGTTCTTGGCGTTGTCTCTGGAGGTGGTGAATCGGCCCTTCACAGAGTCTGCATAGTTTGTTCTACCACTAGTATCAATGTATGAGATCCACTCCAGACCCTTCTCTGGAGCCTGGCGGACCCAATTCATCCAGAAGTTACTGAAGGAGAACCCAGAGGCCTCACAGGAGAGCCTCAGTGATCCCCCGGGCTGGACCAAGCCTCCCCCAGACTCCACCAGTTGTTCCTCACACTGGACACCT
The DNA here is from genome assembly GCF_000164805.1 of Carlito syrichta. NCBI lineage: Eukaryota > Metazoa > Chordata > Mammalia > Primates > Tarsiidae > Carlito > Carlito syrichta. The sequence continues at coordinate 23,731 of NW_007252918.1, read as the reverse complement.
GCAAACACAAAGATATCCTGGTCATAAATAGCCACATATGTCCACTTTTTCTCTCACTTACATCCTCTCACACATTAAGTAGTTCTAGGTCTCCATGAATCACCTTTTAAAACAGCAATGAAGAAAACCCAGTGGAGTCCAAAGTCCATGGTGATTCGTCTGTGTTCAGTCTTGTTCCTATATGAAAACAACTGAGAAGCCCACACCTAGGGCTTCTCTCCCAGAGCTATAGGTTCAGAAATTGCCTGGCTTTTATCTGCAGAGAAATGGCCCTATTTGCATGCCTCCTGCTATATAGCAAGTTCTAGGTTGTGTTGCCTCAGACAGAGCATTGTCCAGAGAATATAAGTGTCCTCGGAGATTTTGATGAAAGGATAGCATTTTGGAAATGTAATCTCTCATTATTGTATCATGCATTCATAAATACATAGCATCAATTTTTAAAATTTTTATTTTCACTTTTCTGACTACAATGATTCTACAAGACACTCACATAAGTAATGTAAACAACACCAATCATTTCACTTTACTTTTATATTTGCAGGGAAACCATGGCATATAGTCTAAATAATAAATTCATGTACAGGTTTTACATTACAAACAGAAGCACATATCTTCAGCGCTCACACAAGGTACAGGTGAGTGTGGGTACTTTGTACTGTGCCCACTGGACCCAACTGCTCTCTGATCCCACCCTAGCACAAGTGGGACAAGCATGGTGAGGTGTGCAGAACCCTTTTTCTGTGATGAGAACCTAATGTAATTTGTGTGCACTCTTGTGTGTACCAAAATAATGGGAAGAGTATCTGGTGTGACGTTGGTGTATTTATATGAATCTCTGGAATTTCTTATCTTAATGTCTGTCTCTGTCAGTTACTTCAAGTTAGGTTCTTTACTTGTTTATTTATTATCATTTTAATTAATCATTATTGGCATGAAATGAACATTACATAACTGCTAAAGTGCACAGTTTGATAAGTACTGACACTTGTACTCAACTGGGCTTTCAACATACCAATCATTATAATGAACAAATTAATCAGTAAAATATTTCTCTTGTTCAGTTGTAATTCCTCCCTTCCAAACATTCCCTACTCCCACTGTGTCCTACTGCAGCCTTGACCTTTATTCTAAATTAGTTTTTGTTTTACATTTTCTAGAATTTATAGCAGCATAACATATAGTGTGTTGTTTATTTTGTGTTTTCTCATGCGGCATACACATGTGTAAATAAACAAATTTGTTGCTTATCTAGATGTGTTGTATATCATAATTGATAGCATTAAAATCAATGAAGACTCCACTATCACTATTTGTATATTTAAACACTCTTCAATATTTGTATTTTTTTCAGTTTCTAAATATTACAAATGAATCCAATATAGTTGGAGATATAGACATCCAATAATATTTAATTATTTGTCTTAACCCAATATCAAATTTTAAACAATGAAAATGTGAAAATGTTATTTATTACATTAATGTTATAAGACAAATAACAGTTCTAAAATCTGGTGAGAGGAAAAGAATTGGAGAAATAAACAGTAACAGAAAATGACTGTATCTGAGCCATAGACCACGGAATTTCATGTTAGTAAATGATGAAATTTGGTATACCATACAATTTCTTAAATTGACCTTGGTATGGAATTATAGTTGAAATTATCGAGGACATGCATTTGGAGTATTTTTATTTTTGTTTAAGTCTTTTACTCCAGGATTAATGACACATAACAAAAGATACTTCTCCCATGTGAAGATTCTGTCTGGAATCAAAGAACAGAAACTATGGAGGAAAACTATCCAAACCCACCTTCCCTGTGACCAATAAATCTCCAAGGGTAAAAGCACTTAATCTTTAAGAACTTCATTCTCAGTGACTGAATTGAGAGTGTACACATGGACAGTCATCTCTGGGCTGCGTATTCCTGTACTCCTTTATTATGCTCAGACTCACTCTCTGAATTTTAGATTCCCAGTACCCCAGCTGTCTATTTACCTTCAGGATTTCCTTTATAATCATAGATATCTGTTATGAAGTTTCTCATTATACAGCTATGTGAAAATCCGGACTCACCCCTTCTTTTTCAATTTGGCCACATTTTCCTTTTCACTTAGAGGTATGCTCTCAATTTCTTAGAATATCTACAGACCCATTAGTGTCATCAGCAGTCATTTTCAAAGACGTCATTTAAATATTTGCCAATTCTTAGCTCCACAAACACACCCCATGACGTGAAAAGAACCTACAACAAATACAGGGTAAGGGAAAAAGTCACCAAATCTAGGTCCAGATCCATCTGCCTTCACTTACTTCAGCAATATTAGTCTTACCCTGTAAGAAAGGGCAGTAAAAGGCAAGCATCAGATATTGGTGAAAAGTTATACCCAACCATATCAAAAACAAAACAACACAAAAACAAATACTAAATCCTAGAGTAAAGATTAACACATGGAGCAGTATTAAACCACCAGGAGGGACAGGAAAATTTGAAAAAGAAAGTAAAACATCAAATGTTTTCTTTGATAATTGTGAACTGCCCAGGGAATACAGCTATATGTACAAGAATGGAATAATACACATTGAAGGCTAAAAAAAGTGGTACGGTGGTGACCATTTAAAAGTTACTTAACGGTGCAATGTTCATTCTTCAAATAATGGGTGCACTAAAAGTGCAGACTTCATCACTACAGAATATGAAAGTAGAACTTCACTTGTACTACAAAATATACACCATTTAAAACATTTTAAAAATTATTGTCACAGATATATTTAGTTTTCAATGCTTCTAAATGGAAGCTTCTTGTATAATTACAATTCAAACTCGTAGAATTATAGAAAAGTGTAATCGATGCAAAAACCTAGCCATGTACACCATAAATGAATGTAATTTCATTCAAAATTTATATATGTTTAAATATAAGGCAATACATTATTATATATCAACAATGAGAATCTCGCCTTTGAAATTAAAAATGTAATTCAGCTTACATTAGCTTTCCCAAATAAAATGCTTAGGTAGAAAATTTAAACATATGAACACAATCATTATTAGGGAATCTATACAACTGTGATGAAATAAACCAAATAACTAAATCAGTAAGGCAATATTATATATTCATGTACAACAAGATTCCAGGTGTCAGTTTTTACAAACTGCTGTTTAAATTCAATGTATCTCCACATAATATCAAGGGTTCTGAGTTTTGCAATCCTAGATAATGAGACCATTTTAGAACCCTGAGTTAAATGTTGTGTGTTCACTTCTTCTGTGAATCACATACCAATTAGAGAATAATGTGAAAGGTCTCTAGTGAAAGATCTCTAGTAAAGGGTGTGTCCATTAATTTCCAAGAAAAGGAGCCATATGATAAGCAGAGGCATCAATGACATGAGTGTTTGAAGATAAGTAGGAAGATAGATGGTTGACTACAGTGTCTCAAATAGCAGCAAGATTCTAAGAGGGTTTTAACGATCAGTGAGGCCACGTTTTCCAGGTATAGCCTAGACCATCAGCTGTGAGCCTGAGACACTGAGACAGCACTAGATTCAGAGTTCAGCAGCTGTATCCTGTTCAAGAATCTTTTGGAGTCAGAGACGCTAGCCCCACAACCAATAACTGTGTCTTCTCTGCTATCCCTGGAATAGTTCTGGAACCACTCACTTATTTTCTGGATGTTTGCAAATCCTTCTCTGTCTTAGCAAAACCTTGGCTCTGCAAGGTTTTCCTAGTCATGTAGAGTTCAAATGCTGTAGGGAAGTCCACAGGAAGACTTTAAAATTTGACAATTTTCCTAAGATTTCACAGGGGGTGTTTCTTTCTAATTATCTTCCTAACTCACACTCTAAACATTGGAACATGTGATATAATATTCATGCCCTTAATCTTTAAGAACTTTGCTTTCGGTGGCTGAACTGTGTGTACATACAGAGAGTCATCTCTGGTCTGTGTTTTCCTGTCCTCATGTATCCTGCTCATACTTACTGCCTGAAGCTTTAATTCCCAGGACCATGACTGTCTACCTACCTTCAGGACTTTCTTTATAAACACAATTATCTGATATGAAGTTTTCCATTATAAAGCTATGTAGAAGGTCTGAATCACCCCTTCTTGTTTCATTGTATTATTTCCCTTTTCACTTAGAGGTGTAATATCAATTTATTAAAATAGTTACAGATCCATTAGTATCATAAGCCATCATTTTCAAGTACTTCTTTAAATTATGTGCCTATTGTTAGTATAGGAAACACACACCATGACAGGAAACCCATCAACAGCCCATCTCTTCACCTGCTCCTCAGTGAGAGCCCTCAAGTTTATGAATCGGTATCAATCAGATGGTCTATGGTGTCCCATTGTACTCAATTACCTCTTGTCTACCAGCAGGCAGGTTTTCATATGGGCTCACAGTGATTTCTTCTGACTGTATCTCTCACAAAGTTATATTCATAAGCTTTGCAAGAGAAATTCACTGAGGCCCCAGGCTTCTTCATCTCAGCCACAGTCTACACTGACTGAACCTGAAAGTGAGTACTTTGAAGAGGGACAGGTGTATTATTCAATCTATAAATATTCAGATAATTATAGATTGAAAGATGGGGCTCTGCACATTAATCGACCTGAAATAGGTGTATATTAAATACCTATTGGCTGACTCTAAAATCTCACAGCACTGTCTTGGCCTCTTCTGTACCCTGTGATGTGTGAACCCCTTAAAAGTAACTGCTGCCATCAAGAAGAAAATACTCCAACTCCTGTACATGAAGAGTTTATGTGGTCTCAGACACTTATTATAGGGAGCGATATGTTGTTTGGTGATGTTCTCAGGACACAGACATATCTGCATTTATTTCAGCAATACTCCGCCTTTATGTATATACACAAGGCAGGATTTTTGTAGCTCAAAACTTAGTCCAATATGAGATGGAGAAGATAGAAGACACAAAAATCATTAAACTGTAAATTTTGACATTGAAGTTCCAATAATTTTCCAATGATGTGTTTTCTTTTTTATGCTCAAAATGCCATGAAGATAATTTCTCTGCTAGGAACCAATTCCCATAAGATATATTATAAGAGTAATTCCATGCTTAGGTGGCACACAGTCCACCTCATCATTTTCTTGTCTTACCCCCTTCAAGTCTACTTCCTGGGATCTGTGTGTCTCCTGTTATTTGAACACATTGAATTAATTAAAACATTCTTATTCTCATTCTATTATTATATCTAAAAGCACCTGTAATTTCTTTTTATACATGATTTTCATTGTTGCTTTGGTTAAATGATTTCTCCAAGCAACATTCAATGCTTAAAGCCACATCAGTAGGTCTTGCTAAATTCTTTATTTAAAATTTTACAACACTTTTGTTTTGAAATAAAGAAGTCGCAGGCTTTTTGATTAATTCCCCCAAGCAACATTTCCTCACCCTCTTTTGCACCTGCTCCAGGGCTGAGCCTGTGCTGGTGGATCCTCAGCACCCTCTTCTGCCATTTCCTAGTCCTGCAGTGAAAGTTCCTGTGTAGGTTTGCACAGCATCTTCCTCTCTTTAACCATCAATGAAAATCTGTGCCCTAGTACAGAGTGATCCTTCATGACATGGTATGCAAATAGCACAAATTCTTAAAATAAAGAATTCCCTTTACTGAGCCCAGAGATCTCTCTGAATCGTGACCCCCAGTAAGGTGTCTTAGAAACCAATTGTGAACCCCTCCCTGGTAGCTGCCAGATGCATTGGTACATTAAATCGCACAGTAAGTCCAAAACCATTTCAGGAAATTTCTGTGAGCTCGTGTCTTCTTTAGAATTATGTGGTTAAAATTCACATCAGACACGCATTACCTACAGGAAAGACCACGATGTCTCAAAGTCCACACATTCAAAGAGAAATTAATCTGAGGTTAAGGAAGATGTTGGTGTCAAGGGCTTTGACATGTTCTACTATCCTGGAATTTTTCTCTTCTCTTCTCTTTGTGGTTCCCTGAGGAGTTCTCTTCCTGAGAGAAAGCCAATTCATTCTCTCATATTCTTCTTTAATCCAGATCAATTATACTGATGAAGAGTTAATGGGTAAGGCAGGTGTTCCTGATATGCTGTCACAATTGAATGCCGGTGATGTACTGTCCTTCTTTCTCTAAGTTATGGCTTTCAAAGGAGTCTCAAGATATACAACTTATTTTCAAAACTTTTTACTCCGTTAACTGACTGTAGCATCCGAAAACTATTTTCTTGCATGTTACCTTTGTTGAATAAATGTATTTATTTACAGGATAAAAGGATGCAGGCATAAGAGTTCTGTAAGGCAAATAATTAGTTTATTCTGGTGAAAATTAGGATTATACAAAAGTCCTTCTTGGAGACTGGAGAATTATGTCTGGAGAAACCTCATGTGTATTTCTCAATCATTACTCCTGCACATTTTGCAGTAATTTTGGTATCATGCACTGTCAGCCTGAGAACTTGTAAATTCCTGGAAGAAAAGTCACTACAGTGTAGTGTGTATGGATTTCACAGCTCTCACCCTTATACTAGTTTGCACCTTTCAAGCAAAACTTCATGATAATTGCCTGGGTAATGTTACCAAACTTTTGCGACTCCACAAGTATTTCCTCCTGATAATCATGTCATCACCTCTGTGATTCTGGATTTGTATATCTCTCTGAGGTGGTTTTCATGCAATCACAGTTATTTTATAAATTTTAAAAATCATAAATTTTAATTATTCAGATAATTATAGATTTAAAGATGGGGTTCTGCACACTTATCGACCTCCACCTGCTGGCACCCTTCCTAGGTGACAAGCACAATACTACAGGCTTCACACTGTTTACAGACGTAGGCACCAGACACCCCACTGCCTATTTACCACAGCTGTGCTCTTACTTAGCTAGTGGAGCAGAAGGAATGGCAGGGACTATTTAAGTTGGGTGAAGAACAAAAGAGTTACTATCTCTAGATGTCTGACAAGGCTGTTCTTTGGTTCGCTTTGGGGACCTGACCCTCTCCTTTTATGATACTATCCAGCCCCAGTATCTAGGAGACTTGAGTAAGAATGTGAATGGGATGGGAAGAGGCAAGAAGATTAGATGTTGCATGGGGGAACATTGAGGAAGGAGGTTAGAGAGGGAATGTATCTGATAGCTCTCACCCAGATCTGAACTGCTGGGGGGTGTGTGTAAAAGTGCTGGGAGGTCGGTGGAAGGGTGAAGAAAGGTTGTTGATGGACCTGGGAGGGGGTAAGGAAGACAGACGCACAGTCAAGCATCATCCATCTAGTGGTTGACAAAGGAAGGATTTCCATCAGTTACTGCCTAGAACTCAGCCGGTTATCTGGTATTCTTGCAGAGGCCACTATCACTAGGAGGAAATGGCAGCCCAGCCAGGGTGCCATGCATGGTAGTCTGCTGAGGTTCCTGGAAAGGATGATTGGTTGTAGAGAGACCATAAGCCCTGGCCTGAAATACTACCTCGTGCCCCACAGTCTGACTGCACAGAGCCACCTCTGCTTTCAGGAGGTGCTGAGGCTCCCTCTTCCTGTGTATTGAGAAGCCCTCTTTCCCTATATATTTTGCTCTCAATTCCAAGCGAAGCTCTGATAAAACCGGTGGATATAAGCAAATGCCAAACACTGGCCTTTGCTTTCATTCCCTTTTCAATCTGTTATTGTTTCAATTGTTCTGTGGTGGTATTAACGAATTTGAGACCCTGGAGCGGCAGCTGCCTTTCTGATTTCCAGCTGCTTTTTGTGAGTAATTTAAGAAGAAAAAAGGAACTTTTCATTTTGTAGAAAAACTTCTTTGACTTTTTAATTGATATAGATGCTGTATTAGAAAGTAGGGTTTTGTACAATTTTTTTTGTATTTCTGATGAGAAAGCAATACAAAATGATTTCACAACATGAAGAGAAAAAAATGACCACTCTGTCCAAATGCAGTCTGTTCTGCAACATTAAAGGGATTCAATCAAGTCAAAGTTATGCTATTCCTTTACCTTGTTTGAGTTTTCCTTTCTTTCCTCTTTTGATTTGAAAAATAAAATATCTTTACTGTGTGAACTTGTGTTGTACTCTGTAGAAAATAATGAATTTTACTTTAATGGTTAAAAAAGACAAAAAGAGGCTTTGCCCATTTTCTTACATAATCACAGAGTTTGTGTCCTGAATTTTAAAATAAATTTCCCCCACAAATTTGGAGCAAGGGAATGTGTGTTCAAAGGAATCTCCTTCCTTTTCCGTGTTTTTCCTTTTTTCCTAATGGGGAACTTAATTTTGTTTTAATTGCACAGACACACAGACAAAAGTCATTTTGTGTTTGCAAAAAGTGATACCTTCTTTGTTTTTTGTTTTATACTGACTGAGAAGAACTCCCCACACCAAAAAAAAAAAAAGAAAGCATGATGGGACAATGGCTTTGAAAACCTATACAAACAAAAGAAAATATGACTTTGGATTCAATAAAAGTGCACAAATGTCACATGAGTGAGTGCAAAAAAACTAATCTGCATATATTCCTGTGTGCAAGTGTGTGAGTGAATGTCCAACTGATGTGAGACCTGAAACCAAATGCCTGGGACATGTTGCAGAAAAGGCTACAATTTGCCAAAGTTCTGAATTTGGCACCTATTCCATGCACAAAGTTCAAACATCCATGGAGCATGTCTTGGGAAAAGGCAGAAGAGATCAACTAACACTCAGCACACACCAACACCTGCAGTAGCAGATTGGAGACAGGCAACACAGATCATGGAACAAGCAGGGGGAGGAAATCTGAAACTGAGAACAGACAGAGAAAAAATTTTAAAATATGGACTGTCAGCATTTTCTCTGTCCTAGGACTGGAAAGAGTTATTCTTTTCTTTATCAACTTTTCAGCTGCCTGTATCCTGAACAGCCTGCATCCTGAGACCATGGGATGATTAACACACTCCTCTGAAACTGACCATTGTTTGCCTTGAGCAGATATGTCAAGCACAGGATATCACAGAGAAAGATGTCTCAACTCCATACTGAAATGAACATAGGCATATGCAAAGGGAGTGTGAGACCTCACAGTAGATATTTTGGGAGTTTTTCTTAGGAATATTTGCTGGTGAAAACTGAACGCTGGCAGTGAGAGCAGTGGAGGAAACACAGCTAGGAATCCTGAAGTAGACTCCTCAAGAAGGAGTGAGGAGAGCCAAACCCAAACCAGAATGGTACTCCTGACCCTTGCAACCATGTTGTCATGGCCAGAGACTGGATGCTACTGGGATGGAGCAAAATTTCTGGAAGAGAAACTGAGCAGACACTTATTTTTCTTTATTCTCATTTTCTCTCTCCTTCTCCTCTCGCTTTTCTCTATTTTACCTTGTCTTGGACTAAGGGACTATAAAAACATACCCAATGTATAGTCATATTGTGCAGAGATGGAGAGCAAGTCCCAGATGGCCCATTCACCGGATAGCAAGTATTATGGCCTGCCAATAGGTTCTGAAAACACGAAGTACCCCTTATCTATTAGTAAGTACTCAAAATTTAAATGAGACAACACATTACCTGACTCCAACTCTAATTCATAGTTGAACAACCCTGGAGCTTAAGGAAGGACCAAAAATAGAAACAATATCAGAAGTGATATCTTCTCCAAATACCACTGAGCAATGGAATTTAAGAAAAAAAATAGGAAAAGTGCTACAAATTTAGAATAATCAATGACGAACTGCTGGTGATAGAGCCCTAGCAAATAGTCAGTGCTAGAGAGAACAGCTACTGGGGCAAAATCAATGGCTATCTACGAGAAGGACAGTACCCCGAAAGAACTTACAAATATCTTATAACTACTGGATAGAATAAATAAAAATCTAGAAAGGCTGGGACTAAAACTAAATTGAGTTGCTAAAGAGCTGGACAAACTCAAGAAAGGATTCTTACAAGCAACAGAAATGAATAACTCTATTCAATATACAAATGACAAACTGACAAACATGGGAAGCAGAATTGATCAAGCAAAAGAAAGTATCTCAGAGCTAAAAAAACAAATTCTGGAATAACACAATTTATTGAAAATATAGAAAAAAATTAAACGAATGAAGAAATTATCCAAGAGAAGTGTGATTTTATCAAGCAAACAAACCTACATCTGATCAGAATAAATGAAATAGAAAGAAAAAGGAAAATATACTATAACAAACATTCCATTAAGTCATTCAAGAAAATTTATTATATCTGGCCATAGACTGTATGAACAGAGGAGATTCAAAGAAACCCTGAAAGATTCATTTTTGAGAAGACAAAACTCTAGACAGATAGGAATTTACCTACACAAAATAGGCATAACAAAAAATACTAAAAGTGGCAAAGAGAAAAGGTAAGACTACCTTTCAAAGGAGATCAATCGGAATTACTGCAGACTTATATTCAAAACATTGCAGGCTGTAAGAAAATGGAACTAAATCTTTCAAATTCACAGTGATAAAAAATTACAAATAAGAAATTCCTATCCAGACTTAGTTTCTTCAGTGAGTGAATATTAAAATACTTTTCAGTAGGCCAATCCCTAAGAGAATATGTTTTTTTGAGAACAACTCTACAGAACATGCTTTAAAAGGTGCTTGTAAGTGGACCTACAACAAATATTGTAATACTATAAGAAAGGGTTTGACAGTAGTAGGAAACTGCCAGGGAGGATTGGGACACCGCATCAATAAGTGTAGTTGCATAATGAACATTTTTATTCATAAACCTGAATTGTGCCCCACATACTTAAAAACTAAAAAATAAGTAAATAAAAGTTGCTGAGCACAGAAGTAAAAAGAAAGCAAAGAAAAACCAAATACTCCACAAGATCACACACACAGAAAGAGCAGAAGATACAGCATATCTGTAAAATGAAAACACATACATATATGAAAACAAAAACTTAATGAAAACAAAACAGCCTTTAAGAGCATTGTCACAGAGTCTAGCTCTCCCATTTTAATGTTCAGCCTGAACGTGAATAGTTTAAATGAAACAGTGAAAACATGGAGAATAGAAAAGTGTACAAAAACACATGACTCAGTAATTTGCTGCCTCCAGTAAACTCATCATACAACAAAGGATGCTCAGAGACTCAAAGTTAAAAGAAGGAAAACGAAGTTGGTGGCAAGCATGTCACAAAATAAGGCAAGAGTTCTGGGTTAACACTAGTCAAAACAAACTTTATGCTAAAAGAAAGATAAGGAAAGACACCATATAATGATAAAAGATTTGATCCATCAACAAGGATTATCCATGCTAAACATATATGTACCCAACACAGGAGGAGCAGCATTTATAAAACAGCTAAGTAAAAAAAAGGTATTCACACTATGATAGTTGGAGACTTAAGTACACCACTAACAACCCTAGATAGATCACTGAGCCTAAAAATCAACAAGGAGATTTGGAATCTCAACTTTAATCTTGACCAAATGGACATAGTTGATACCTTCAGAATACTCCACTCAACAACTGCAGAATATGTATTCTACACATCAAACACATGTAATGTGCTCCAAGATTATCCACGTCATAGGCCATAAATCAAAAATAGACATATTTTGCAATACTAAAATATAATCATGCTTATTCTGAGATAATATTTGAATAAAAATAATTATGGAAAACAACAAATCTCCCTCTTATTTTAAAAAGACATGCAGATCAAACAGCACAATACAGAACTACTCCTGGGTCAACACAGAAATCAAAACAGAAGATAAAAGATTCCTAGAAACAAATGAAATAAAGAAACATATTAGGGGAGGGAGGAACATATCTCATCAGCAAGGGTACCTGCATAACCAACGTTTGTACACCAACCCTGAATTGTTCCCCACATCTTGAAAATAAAAATAAAATAAAATAACTGTTACTGCTCACACAGAGGCAAACAAAAAAATGAAATACCTTACCAAATCCTCTGAGATGCCATAAAATCGGTACTGAGAGGCGAATTTATGTCTCTATTAATAGACATCAAAAAAATAGAAAGAGAACAAGTGAACAGCACACAAAATCACCTATGGATGCTGGAAAGGCAAGTCCACCAAAACTGTAACTTCAGCCAAAGAATCCAGATCACCAAAGTAATAGCCTATATATGGGACATAGAAGATGAAAAATACCATAGGAAAGCATAAATAAATAAATAAATAAATAAATAAATAAATAAATAAATAAATAAAAGCTGGTTTCTTTAGTGGATAAACAAGATTGATGGACCCCTCGCCATAATGATCAGGAAAATCAGAGAAAATGTCTAAACAAACACAACCAGAAATTCAAAAGTTCAAGTCACAATTGACCCTGAAGAAATACAAATGTTTATTAGAGATTGCTATGCACACCTCTATAGACCCACTTTATAACCTAAATGAAATGGAGGACTGACCAACCTCCCAAGATGGAAACAATAAATAGCCCAAAAGAAACCTAGGAAGTTGTCTCTTCCATAAGAATACTACCTACAAAAAAAGGACCTGGAACAGATGAATTTCCAGTGGAAATCTATAGTACATATATACATTCAAGAAGGAGCTAACATGAATCTTATTATACCAGCAATCAATAAAAATGAAATGCTCCCCAAATCATTTTATGATGACAACAACAAACTGACACTCAAACCAGATAAAGATCCAATGAAAACAGAACTACAATCCATATTCCTAATAAAAATAGATGGAAATTCACTCTACAAGATTCTAGCAAATTGGATGCAACAACACATTTCAAAAACCATCCCAAGGATACAGGACTTGTTCAACATCCAAATGTCCATAAATATAATTTAATACATTAACAAATGCAAAAACACAAACAATATTTATAACATTAGATGTGAGAAAGGTTTCAATAAAATCTACCATCCATCCTTGATAAATGTCCTTGAACACCTAGCTATAGATGGAACATAACTGAAAATAGTAAGAGTCACCTGTGAAAAACCCACAGTTAACATATTGCTAAATGCACATAAATTGGAAGACTTTCTCCCCAAAACTTGAACAAGACAAGGCTACTCACTCTCACCCTTCCTGTTCAACATAGTGCTTGACGTTCTAGATTGAGAAATCAGACAACAGAAAGAAATCATGGAATCCACAAAGGATTAAAAAAAGTCAAGTTATTTCTCTTTGCTGACTATAAGATCCTATACTTCAAAACTCCAAGAGAATCTGTCAAAAACCTATTTGCACTGATAAAGCGCTATGAAAAAATCTCAGGGTACCAAGTATATGTCCAAAACCTAGTCACATTCTTATACACTAATAACAAATAGGCATAGTACCTATATAAAGCTCAATCCCATTGAAAGCGCCACAAAAACAAACACATTAGCATCTTCCTAACCAGAGGAGTTAAAGTACTTTAAAGTGAGAATGACTAAAACCTGATTAACGAAGTCAAATATCACACAAACAAATGGAAAAATGTTCTATGCACATTAACTGGAAGTATCAGCACAGTTACAAGATAAATGTTACCAAAGGCAAATCACAAATTCAATGCTATACCCATTAAATTACCAACATAATACTTCTAAGAGCTAAAACAACAATACAGTAATTCAGACAGAAATATAATTGACCCTGAATAGTCAAAATAATTATTAGCAAAGAAACAAAGCTGGAGGTATGTCACATTCAGAATTTAAACATTATTATAAGGTTACAATAATCAAAACATCCTGATATTGGGACAAGATCAGGTATATAGAACAAGGAAACAGGATAGAGATTCTGGGAGCAAAACCTCCCTCTATCAGCCAACTCCTCCTCAACAAATACTCCAACAGGAATCACTGGGGAGAGGAGAACCTATCCAGTGCATGGTGTTAGTAAACTGACTGACCATATTCAGAAGAATGAAACAGGGCACCTCCACATCACCATACACAAAAATCAACACCAAATGTAAAACCTCAACAAAATATGGAAGTCATCCAAATCCTGATCATAACTCAAAAAGCTCATACCATAAGCGATAGAACTGACAAGTACAATCTTATCAACCTGAAACGCTTCTGTAAAGCAAAAGAAATTATCAAAAGAGTTGGAGGACGGGACAGCACACCAAATTTGAAGAAGTACTTGCCAATTCCATATATGACAGGAACCTAAATTCCAGGATCTAGGAGGAACTCAAATGTGCTTAAATGTAAAAAAAAAAAAAGCCCCGTTAAAAAGAGGGGAAAAGACATGGATAGACACTTCTTAAAATAAGACATACGAGCAGCCAACAGACACAAGTAAACATGTTCTGTCTCACCACTCAACAGAGAAATGAACATTACAACCTCATTGAGGTACCACCTAACTCTACTAAGAATCGTCATCAATAAAACAAGAATCAAAGAAACTTTCAAGGATGCAGAGAAAACAGGATGCGTCTACACTGTTCATGGCAATGACAACTAGATTAAACTCTATGGAAAACAGTGCCATGACACCTAAATGAACTGGGAATTGACCTTCCATATGACCCAGCCATTACCCTACTGGCAGCATATCTGGAGGAACTAAAAATCACTCTACAAAAAAAAGATACCTGCACACACTTGTTTATGCACCACTATTTACAATAGCAACAACATGCAATCAGATATGCCACATATTAAAACTGGACTGGATTTTTAAAAATGTGGTATAAATGCATGATGGAATATTACACAGCCATAAAGAAGAACAACATTGTGAACTGCACAGTATCTTGGAAGGATTCAGATTCAATCACAGAAACAAACAACTGAGTACCACATATTTTCACTCCCATGCAATCCATGAACATTTACAATAATATAATAAGAAAGGATTTGGCAGTGGCCAGACATTGTCAGGGGGGAGGAAAGGCACATAACATAAATTCAGGTACCTAATATCAAACCAGGCGATATGGGACCAAAGAGAGGCCCAAACCTTATCTGAATGATGCCAAACTGTATACCAAATTCTGAATTGTACCCCACATCTTTAAAATAAAAAAGAAAGATATATAGATACATGATAGACTGATGATACAGCAGATAGATAGATAGATAGATAGATAGATAGATAGATAGATAGATAGATAGACAGACAAAAATACATGCACACAAGAAAAAAAGATAATATTTACATTTTGGAGAAAAAATTGAAAAGAACCTGAGAGGTCATCTTTGACCTATTACTTGAAGCAGGAATTTTATCTCAACATGTGTATGTAGCATATAGATTTACATAACTGAACATGCAGAGACACAGAGGAATGACCAAAGAGGACATAGTTGATACTCTTCAAAAATTTCAATTTTCTTCTGAGGAACCTGAAATTGAGATATTAAAACAGGTGAGATCTGACTATTTCTCAAGTTCTGTCATGGAGCAGGTATCCCTGGGACCTCACAACTAGTACAGGGAAGCACATTTCTTAAAAAAAGAAATAGCCATCATAGTGTTGTTCCATAGTTAGGTGAGGAAATAGGGAAGTAAATGGGGTGTCCTCAACTTCCCAGAGTATGCCAGACTTCAAAACCAAGGTCCCCTGTGAGAAGACGTGGTTGATATATGAGAACATTGCTTCAGCTCTAAATTCAGGAAGCTTTGGCTGTGTGAGAAGGATCAAGAGGATCCTTTATTTCCTGATACATGTCTAATGTGTTTCACAAATAATTAAAATGAAGACTTGCTGTGGGCTTAATTGTATCCCCCTCAAAATTCTTATG
The DNA here is from genome assembly GCF_000164805.1 of Carlito syrichta. Taxonomy (NCBI): domain Eukaryota; kingdom Metazoa; phylum Chordata; class Mammalia; order Primates; family Tarsiidae; genus Carlito; species Carlito syrichta. Next base: position 8,030 of record NW_007252918.1, on the reverse strand, counting down.
TTGGAGACCTTCCCAAAACCTGAATATATATAGAAAAATAATTTTGGATGGTAGTTACTTAAGGTTAAATGAAATACTAGATGAGAGGTTCTGGTCTGAAAATATTATAAACGAAGATCTCTGTCTCTCTTTCTCTCTCTTCCCTCCCTCCCTGCCTCCCTCTTTCACTTTGTGCATTATATAATAGCACAGTTGGTAGTCCTTAATCTCCAGGCTAGGAAGGTATCTCTCACGGCAATTCCAGTTTCTAGAACTTCAAGAAAACTAATTTAAGATGTTTAATACTTCCAGTCAATGGCATTTTATTATGGTAGCTTAAGCTGCTTGAGGCTGAGGACTGAGAAATGAGGTTCTTCTGTAACAAATACCTGCCATGTTTATGCAGCTTTGGAACTTGGTGATGGATAAAGGGTAAATTGTTTTTAGATGAATGCAGTTACATATTTGACAATACATAACAATGGAGTGTGTAGAGGACTGAAGAAGTAAACAGGAGAGCTGGTGAATAAGCTCCAGTCTTTTTAAAGAATAAACAGATAAATATGATCAGAATGTTGGTAGAAATGTGGACATTAAAGGTACTTCTCACCAGGTCTCAGATAGAAACAATCCCAAATTACTGGAAGTGAAGAAAACAAATTTCTTGTTTTAAATTGGCAAATTGTTTGAGAAAATTACATTTGTTTTTTATTACTTAGTGAAAGGTAGACCATTAGTGTGATAAAATTGGATATTTAGCTGAGGTGATTGTTAAGCTAAGTAAGTAAGGAGTATTTTGATTACTTCTGACTATCTACAGCAATTTGTCAGATAAGACAGATGAAGAGGTACACAGAAAACTAAGAATTAAAGACATCTTTTTTCCTTTTTCATTATTTTGTAGTGATAAAATACATATAACATAAATGTGCAATACTAACCATTTTTTATAAATTCAATTCAGTGGCTTTATTTACATTCACAACACAGTAGAGTCAAAACCATTGTCTTGTCAATCAGATTCAATTTTATATTTACTGCAATAGCCTGTGTAGACATTTAGAGAGAGTTTGCCCAGAACTTTACAATCCTAGATCAAATCTGAAATGACTTCATTTCTATCTATTGCCTCTCTGTATCTCTAGGAAAGGTGTCTTCTTCATTAATACATCATGTATCTATTCATTCTGAATAAAGATTAGCTCAATTCTACATTACACCCTTCTGTTCTAATACAACTAAATGCCTGTCCTTTATTTCTTTCCTTTCAAACTAGTAACACATGAACATGTGCAGCATGTGTTTACTATGCGCTGTGGACTTTTACTCTCTATTTTGTAAGATAAGGATATTAATATCACTATCATGCCATTCATTATCATTCCCTGACTTTCAACTTCACCTTAATGTACGCTACTTTTACATTGTAATTAATGTTAATATAATTATCAGCTAATCAATATAGGAAAATGAGAGAGCTTAGTTTAAAAAGGATAACAAAAACGTTGCTGAAAATTATTGAATAAGATTAATGGATGTGATTCATTGATTTAATCTATGGTCTCAATAAAAGTCAGGAATGTATGGTGTTTGACCCATGAGAAATGAGTTCCATTTGAATTTTTGACATGCAGGTGAAAATAATCTATTTCAGACCCTTCCCTTGGAGCTGATGGATAAATCTTCATGAGTAATCATCAACAATTTGGAATCTAGAACAGAACAGGTTAAGAAGAGTGTCTGAATTGACTTATTTAGTCTTGACATAACTGCTACAACTGAACCTGAAACTGGACACTGGGGACAGAAAGATCCAAAGTGATTAAGGTGCTCTGGTGAAGTATCCTCATATCTTCATGTCTAAAGCATGAACTACTCTCCTCTGGGAATAACCAGAAAAGACCCACAGGTGTTTCATGTTCTAATGATTGAAGTCATTATTCCAGGAAAATCATTGAGAAGTTGAGAAAGGCCGTGTACTCATGAAAATGAGTACTATGACCTATTATCAGTGACTCCTATGATATGCATGTTGGGTTTGGAAATTCATGTAAATATGAAAGCGGATGACATGAGATCCCTGTCCATAGGGGTCACCTACAAGGAAGATACTGGCTTTATTCTCACAAAACTGAGTCCTCTACTTGTAATCTGCACTTCACCATTCCCAGGATTCTCTTATTTTAAGACATTAAATTTGTTGAAGGAGATATAAGTCCTTGAAAGATTAAAGAAAGAGATCCACATATCACTACTTCTAGAGATTGTATGCATTAAATATTCCCCCAAATCCAGATATCTCCAAGTATTTAGATACTCACATCGATTTAATTCTCATTTCCACTATTTCATAAGTAAAATATTTAACCAAATATAACTAGTTTTCTCTAAACTTCACATGACTGGAACATATTTAGATAACTCACCTAACTTGCATAAACATTTCTTTATCTGAAATGACGTCCCCACCATCTACATACCAGGAAAAATACTGAACAAAATTCACACCTTCCTAGAGGCTTAAAGAAGCATACTTTTTTTGACTAGATGATCAGCATTTCTATCATCATTAAAGGTCCAGCTGTTTATAATCCTTCTAATTGTTGTACACTCCTGAGTGTCTGCAAAACTTCCTGCATATCCAAACTCACTACTGGAAATAAAATGTTAAGAAACAAAAATTCTCAACTCTTCTATTTGATATTTCGGTTGTTACACATGCACTTTTGTAGCCAAAGCCCTTGGCTCAAATATATGTTGACCAGTAATCTAATCTTTGTGTACACACTCAGATAATCTCCAAATGTCCATTTATTGTGGTCTGTGCCTTTTCCCATGAATATTGAATTCACCACACATTGTGTCATATTAATAAAGAGGACATGTATGTTTATTAACAATAGCAGTGCAAATGTAACATTTGCAGAGAGCAAAAGTGCACAGCAGACAGTGGGCAGCCCCAAGCTGCAGTAAGCAGTTCTCCTAAAATCATTGCCTGATTACTAACCTTCAGATTCCTGTATTAGTGAATCGTGGAGTAGTACCTGAGATCCTATGAGTAGGTGGTGGTGGAGAGCAGAACACACCATCATCCCTCCTCATTGGTAACCTACGAGGTGACCACATACCTGCTGACTTCATTATAATATGGTCCTAATTTAAATTGTCTGTAGTAATTTTACTTGTAATTATAGAGTGTGGTGCCAGCATTGTTCACATTTGTTAGTTACCACACTCCAATGTTAATAAAAGTAGTGTGGGGCCTATCATCTCAGACAACCACTAGGAATACCACAATTGTCCTCCCCCTAATGTGTAATTAGAACCTTAATTGTATAAATTTCTCTTTATGAAATCACTGAGGGGAGTTCTGTATTGTATTACATTGAATAAATTTTGGGATTTGAAATTGATACACTTGGATATTAATCTGAGGTTATTTCTATGTAAAGTGTTGAACATGTGAACTAGTTTTCCCACCCCATTGGTATCAGAACAATGTAATAGAAGCAAGATCAATTTCAGAATTAAATGCTTATCAAAGTAGAATAAGATGATTTGGAAATAAATGAAGTTCCAGCATAATCTGGACACGCATCAAACTGAATGAGACTTGGAACTTTAATTGTACTTTTACATACCAATGACTAGGTTAATATAATGTTAGACGTCAATGACTAAAAAATTGGGAAAATAATACAAATGCTATTGAATATGTTTATAACAAAGACTGAGATGCAATCTCGTTTACACTTTAATCTAAATTTTCAAAAAATAAACTCCAGAAAGAGTGAAAAAAGTAACTATAAAATTGTAATAGTTCTCAAATCCTTTAAAAAAATTTGAACTTATTTTGATGAATCGTAAGTCAATAATAAAACTTTAGTCAATGTTTCAAACTTTTTAGAGGTTTCCTGAGGAAAAATATATATACTTTTATTTTAGAACTACCAAAAAATATCTATCATGATCTAAGGACTTGTACATCACTAAAAACAAGGAGAAGTTTGGATCCAGTGTGAAAGATTCAGACACCACAATCACTAACAGGATTGAGTGGGGAGGAAGTTATACCCTAGGAACCAAGTGCTTGAAGCATAGATATGGTAGCTACTTCTTCTGATGAGGAGATGCCACACACGGTTCCAAAAACAAGGAGTAATAAACTAAAATAAAATAAAAGAATAGGGAAACATAGCCCAAACTGAAGAACAAAATTAAGCTTCAAAAATTCATACCAATAAAATAAAAGATATACTAATTCCAGGGCAGAAAATTCAACCTTATATACATATTCGCTGAGCAAGTAAACCTTATATACATATTCACTGAGCTAGTAAAATAATGCCAAAACATTTTGAGAACTTTACCAACAAAAAAGATAAAACGATGGCCAACAAAAGTCTTGGTGCTGGAGAATACAATGCCTGAATTATATATATAGATATAGATATATAGATATATAGTTATATATGTAGTTATATATATAGTTCTGTATATACAGTACTATATATAGAGAGAGAGAAGATAAATGAAATTTTATCTGTTGCAAACATGATTCAACATGATAAAGACAGAAAAAGCAAAAATGAAAAGTATTAATTAAGACTTGGGTAGTTATAGGTCAGAAACCACACTGGAAAACAAAGCATGAGCATGAATTATATGGAATATTAAAAAAAATAGACAAAGAGATAGTATTCAAGGGAGAGAAATATGTAGATTATTGCAATAAATATGAGGCAAGAAAAACACCCCAAATCTTGTAAAAAAATTGTTTTTCACATCCAAAAAAGACATAAATCTTGAGTAAGGTGAACCTGATAATACAACGCAGAGATGACTCATAATCAGATTGTTAAAACTGAAGGAAGTATTTTGAAAACATGAAGAAAAAATTAATACTACAAATGAGTGAGAACTACCCAAAAAATCCGAAGATTACTTAGCAGAAACTTTTCCAGGCAGAAGGGAAAACAATTCATAAACATGTTTGGATTAGCAAGAATATATTCTTAAAAATGTGCCCTCTAGAGAGAGCCTCGGGCGGCCTTCTGAGGGGCTCCGCAAGCTTCAGCGTGGCGGGATCTGACCCCGCCGGGTGTAGTGTCCTGGCCTGGCAGGAGGAGCGGCCCGGTCTGGGTCATGCCTCCTGGACCCGCCCCCGGGACGTCAGTCCTGGCGGAGGCGAGGATTTCCAGGAGTAACAGATTGGAACAACATGCTTTTTGGTGAAATTAGAAGAGGACTTGCCCTACTCTCATGGTCAGTCCAGTTGTTGAGAAGACTATGAACAAGTCAGAGAACTTGTTCTTTACTGGTTCCTCATTAGCATCACAGGTTCATGCTGCTGCTGTTAATGGAGATAAGGGTGCTCTTGAGAAGCTCATCACAGGGACCAAGACTGCAAACTGCTGAATAGACAGACTGTAAAGCAGAGGGAAAAGTGAACAAAACCAGAAGACCCTCATAAGGAAGAACAGGTCATTGCAGAAGAGAAATAAAAGCAACCCCACCTTCCCTCAAAAACAGAATTGAAGAGGGGGAGGGAAAGGGGTAAAGGGAGAAAAATCTACAGAAATGAAGAAAAACCAAAAGAAGAGTAAGGGTCTCTCCCAGACGCCTGGGAGAGCAGACACTGAGAAAATTGACTTTGGAATACAAACAATGAAAAGTCCCCAGAATGAAGGTTCTCAAAATGCAAATGTAGATATCAAAACAATAATGGAGAGACTAAAAAGAATTGAGGAGACACAAGAAGAAACTAGTAAGGAGCTGATATCTGAGATAACAGTAATAAAGAATACTGTGAATGAAATAAATAACAAATTGATAAGCATGGAAAGCAGAATTACCGAAGCAGAAGAAAGAATCTAAGAGCTTGAGGACCAAAATATAGAAATAACCCAAACTCTTAAAAACACAGAAAATAAGCTAAAAAAGACAAAACAAAACCTTCAAGAGATGAGTGACTACCTCAAGAGGCCTAACCTAAGAATAATCGGACTCCCTGAGGCAGAAAGAGAAACAGAGACCACATTGGAACAAACTTTCCACGAGATCATTCAAGAAAATTTCCCTCATCTAATCAGTGATACAAAAATTCAAACACAAGAGATTCAGAGAACCCCCGCAAGACAACAAATGAGAAGACCAACTCCTAGACACATAATAATTCGCCTAAATAAAGTAGGCACAAAAGAAAAACTCCTAAAGGCAGCAAGAGAAAAAGGCCAAATCACCCACCATGGAAGACCAATCAGAATAGCAGCAGATTTATCTGCAGAAACCCTGCAGGCTAGGAGAGCTTGGAGCCCTATCTTCAAAGTCCTAAAGGATAAACAATTTCAACCAAGAATAACCTACCCAGCCAAGCTAAGCTTCATCAGTGAGGGAGAATTAAAATCTTTCCCAGATATCCAATCCCTAAGAACTTATGCAGCCACAAAACCATCTCTACATGAAACACTCAAGAAAGTACTAAACACAGAAGAAAAGGAAAAAAGAACAACGTTCTTCACAAGAGTACAGGGAAAAGAATAAAATATACACGAACCAACCCCAAAGCAAAGAAAGACAAAAAAGAAAAAAGAAAAAACCAAGTGGAAGAACAATAACTCAATAAGAACTCCATGATAGGGACGAACTCTCACATTTCAATAATTAGTCTGAATGTGAATGGACTAAACGCACCACTGAAAGACATAGAATGACAAATGGATAAATATCACCAGGCAACATATATTGCCTTCAAGAGACCCATCTCACTAGAAAGGACATACACAGACTCAAAGTAAGAGGATGGGAAACAAATTTTCAGGCGAATGGAACACAAAAGAAAGGAGGAGTCGCGATCCTAATTTCAGACAAAATACCATTTAAGCTATCAAAAATTAAAAAAGATACAGAGGGCCACTACATAATGATAAAAGGTTCACTCCATCAACAAGAAATATCTATCCTAAACATATATGCACCCAACATAGACGCACCAACATTCATAAAGCAACTTCTAGGAAAACTAAAGAAAGACATTGACTCTAACACCATAATAACTGGGGACTTTAATACACCACTCACAACCTTAGACAGATCATCAGGACAAAAAATCAGCAAGGAGATCCGGAACCTCAATGAGACTCTGGACCAAATGGACTTAATTGATACCTATAGAACACTCCATCCAAAGACCACAGAATACACATTCTACTCATCACCGCATGGAACATATTCTAAGATCGACCACATAATTGGACACAAATCAAGTATAAGTAAAATTAAAAGGACTGAAATTCTGCCATGCACCTTTTCGGACCACAGTGGAATAAAAATAAACATTGACACCAACAAAGTCCCGCCAAAACCCACAAAGACATGGACACTAAACAGCATGATGCTAAATAACTCCTGGGTCAATGATGACATCAAAATAGAGATCAAAAGATACCTGGAAACAAATGAAAATAAAGAAACATCTTACCAAAATCTCTGGGATGCCTTAAAAGCTGTAATAAGAGGGGAATTTATATCCCTACAAACACACATGAGGAAAATGGAAGGAACAGAAATTGACAACCTAACAAGCCACCTAAAGAAGCTGGAAAAGCAAGACCACAAAACCCTAATTTCAGCAGAAGAATCCAGATCACCAAAATAAAAGCCCAAATCCAGGACATAGAAGACAAAAAGATAATACAAAAAATCAATGAAACAAAAAGCTGGTTCTTCGAAAGGGTAAACAAGATTGATGGTCCTGTAGCTAGACTGACCAAGAAAAAACGAGAAAAAAACCAAATAAGCATAATCAGAAACACAAAAGATGAAGTCACATCTGACCCTGAAGAAATACAAAAGATCATTAGAGACTACTACGTACACTTGTATGGAAACAAACTTGAAAACCAGAAGGAAATGGAAGACTTTCTGACATCACACAACCTACCTAGGTTGGAACAAGAAGAAATTGAGACCCTAAATAGACCAATAACAATCAAGGAAATCGACCACGTAATAAGAAAACTTCCTACAAAAAAAAGCCCTGGTCCAGATGA
>NW_007252917.1:784201-786493 GCF_000164805.1 Carlito syrichta | reverse complement strand
CGGGTTCGAGATCCGCTTGGGCAGCGAGACCTCATCTCTACAATAAATCAAAAAATCAGCCAGGTGTGGTAGTGCATGCCTGTAATTCTGGCTACTTGGAAGGCTGAGGCAGAAGGATCGCAGGAACCTAGCAAGTCAAGGGTGCGGTGGCTGGGAGCATACCACTGCACTCCAGTTAGGGCAACAGAGTGAGACTCCAACTCAAAAAAAAAAAAAAAAAGACTCATTTGAACAAAATAACACAAAACATTAGAAATATCAAATGATAAAAAACTGTAACAAGTAAATACTAATACAAAGAAATCTGTTGTACTAATAGTTCACAGCAAAAAAAAAATAGATTTTAAAACATTAAAAAAGACAAAAAAATTTTAGTTCTATAAAGGGATAACTTGCCAAGAAGGAAAGTAAAGTGTCAGTTAAAATATAAATAGAGAGACTCTGACCTGAAGATGGCGACGGCATAGATGGATCCATGAGACTCTCCAAACGTGAGTTCCCCAAAAGACCCTTACTTTTCTTCCTGCACCCCGCTGCCCACCTCCAGCTGCACTGGTATGAGGCCTGGGGACCTTTGGTCCCACGCAGGGCCAGATATTGCAGCCCAACCATGGCTGCTCCACTATATGTGATTCCAGCTGGCTGGGGAATCCGGAATCTCAAATCCCAGCTCCCTCCCTGGTTACATTGTCATGACCAGCACCCAGCACCAACCTGCTGGTCACCCAGGGAGGCTTTGGGTGCCTGCCCCTCAGAGATACTGGTCCCATTTCTGACTGAAGTGCCCTGTGAGGGACACAGAGCCACCACCGGCCCTCTGGAGCTTTGGAGATCTGAAGCCTGGGCCCACCCTGTCTGAGGCACTCAGCATGCCACCGCAAGCCTGTGTAAGGGAGCAGAACCCCAAGCTGGTGTAAGATGCCAATCAGAATCTTCCAACTCCAGAGGAGGGAATGCCCTACCCTCTCCTCCACCCCAGCCTGCTGGTGGCACCCCGGATCCAGCGCCCAGCTGTGCAGCTGGTCCTGCCTAGAGACCCACATGAGCATCCCTAAAAGTGAAAGTAAAACTATCACCTCCGCCATTTTCAAGGCATATTTACATCGCATTGCCCCATCCACCTATCAGAGTTAAACAGGAGACAAAGCCCCTCCCCTACACTGAATAGAGACCAGTGTCACAGATCTCCCAGGCAGCAGGCTAGCTACCTGCAACAAAAACAGAAGGGAGAGGCTGGAGAGTAGAGCTCAAGGGACTTTATCCACTAGGGGATGAGAGAAAAATCTACATAAATGAAGAAAAACCAAAAGAAGAATATGGTTCTCTCCCAGATTCCTGGGAGGGCAGACACTGAGAAAACTGACTTCAGAATGCAAACAATGAAGAGCCCCCAGAATGACTGGTCTCAAACTTCAAACTTAGATATCAAGACATTAATGGAAAGATTAAAAAGAATTGAGAAGACTCAAGAAGAAACTAGAAAGGAGCTGATATCTGAGATAACAGTAATAAAGAATATTGTGAATGAAACAAATAACAAACTGATAAGCATGGAAAGCAGAATTAATCAAGCAGAAGAAAGAATCTCAGAGCTTGAGGACCAAATTATAGAACTAAACCAAACTCTCAAAAACATAGAAAACAAGCTCCAAAAGACAGAAAAAACCTACAAGAGATGAGCAATTACTTCAAGAGACAGAACCTAAGAGTAATTGGACTTCCTGAGGCAGAAAGAGAGACAGAGACCACACTGGAACAAATCTTCCATGAGATCATTCAAGAAAACTTCCCTTATCTAATCAATGATGCAAAAACTCAAACACAAGAGATTCAGAGAACCCCTGCAAGACAACAAATGAGAAAACTAAGTCCTAGACACATAATAATTCGCCTAAACAAAGTAACCATAAAAGAAAAAATCCTAAAGGCAGCAAGAGAAAAAGGCCAGATCACCTACCAGGGAAAACCAATTAGAATAGCAGCAGATTTATCTACAGAAATGCTGCAGGCTAGGAGAGCTTGGAGCCCTATCTTCAAAGTCCTAAAAGATAAACAATTTCAACCAAGAATAACCTACCCTGCCATATTAAGCTTCATCAGCGAGGGAGAATTAAAATCTTTGCCAGATATCCAATCCCTAAGAACTTACGCTGCCACCAAACCACCTGTACATGAAAAACTTAAGAAAGTACTAAACACAGAAGAAAAGGGGAAAAAAAGAACAACGTTCTTCACAAGAATACAGGAAAAAGAATAAAATACACATGAACCAACCCCCAAAACAAAAGAAAG
>NW_007252917.1:782257-783734 GCF_000164805.1 Carlito syrichta | reverse complement strand
TTAGTTGATACCTACAGAGCGCTCCATCCAAAGACCAGAGAATACACATTCTACTCATCACCGCATGGAACATATTCCAAGATCGACCACATAAATCAAGCATATTCCAAGATCGACCACATAAATCAAGCATAAGCAAATTTAAAAGGACCGAAATTCTACCATGCACCTTCTAGGACCACAGTGGAATAAAAATAAACATTAACACCAACAAGGTCCCCCCAAAACCCACAAAGACATGGTCACTAAACAGCATGATACTAAACAACTCCTGGGTCAATGATGAAATCAAAACAGAGATCAAAAGACACCTGGAAACAAATGAAAATGAAGAAACATCTTACCAAAATCTCTGAGATGCCTTAAAAGCTGTAGTAAGAGGGAAATTTATATCCCTACAAACACACATGAAGAAAATGGAAGAAACACAAATTAACAGCCTAACAAGCCACCTAAGGAAGCTGGAAAAGCAAGACGACAAAAACCCTAATTTCAGCAGAAGAATCCAGATCATCAAAATAAAAGCCCAAATCCAGGACATAGAGGACAAAAAGACAATACAAAAAATCAATGAAACAAAAAGCTAGTTCTTCAAAAGGATAAACAAGATCGATGGTCCCCTAGCTAGACTGACCAAGAAAAAGAAAGAAAAAACCGAAATAAGCACAATCAGAAACACAAAAGATGAAGTCACATCTGACCCTGAAGAAATACAAAAGATCATCAGAGACTACTATGTACATTTGTATGGAGACAAACTTGAAAACCTCAATGAAATGGATGACTTTCTGTCATCACACAACCTACCTAGGTTGAAACAAGAGAAATTGAAACTCTAAATAGACGAATAACAATCAAGGAAATTGACTATGTAATAAGAAAACTACCTACAAAAAAAAAAAAAAGCCCTGGATCAGATGGCTTTCCAGCAGAATTCTACAAGACATTTAAGGAGGAAATGATTCCAATCCTAATGAAGCTATTTCAGGTGATTGAGAAGGAAAACCCTCCACAAATTATTTTATGAGGCTAACATCACATAGATACCCAAGCCAGGTAAAGATCCAACAAAAAAAGAGAACTACAGGCCAATATCTTTGATGAACATAGATGCTAAAATTCTCAACAAGATCCTAGCAAGCCAGATTCAGCAACACATCTCAAAAATCATCCATTAAGCTGGGCTCGGTGGCTCAACCTGTAATCCCGCGCCTTTGGGAGGCTGAGGTGAGTGGATTGCCTGAGCCTGCAGGTTCAAGACCCGCCTGGGGCAGCGAAACCTCATCTCTACAATAAATCAAAAAATTAACCGGGCGTGGTAGCACATGCCTGTAATTCCGGCTACTCGGATGGTTGAGGAGGAAGGATCGCTGGAGCCCAGCAGGTCGAGGCTGCAGTGGCCAGAAGCGGCCACTGCACTCCAGTCTGGGCGACAGAGTGAGACTCCAACTCAAAAAAAAAAAAAAAAAATCATGAA
>NW_007252917.1:764542-782138 GCF_000164805.1 Carlito syrichta | reverse complement strand
ATCCATTATGACCAAGTAGGTTTCATCCCTGGGATGCAAGTCTGGTTCAACATTCGTAAAACAATAAATGTAATTAAATACATCAACAGATGTCAAAAAAAAACCCCACATGATTATATCATTAGATGCAGAAAAAACTTTTGATAAAATCCAGCACCGCTTCTTGATAAAAACCCTCTAGGTATACAGGGAACATACCTCAAAGTAGTAAAAGCCATTTACGAGAAACCCACAGTCAGGATACTCCTAAACGGACAAAAATTGGAACCATTTCCCCTGAAAACTGGAACAAGACAAGGATGCCCACTCTCACCCCTCCTGTTCAATATAGTACTGGAAGTTCTGGCTAGAGCAATCAGAGAAGAGAAGGCAGTCAGGGGTATCCAAATAGGAAAAGAGGAAATCAAACTATCTCTCTTTGCAGATAACATGATTGTGTTTCTTGAAAACCCAAGAGAATCTGTCAAAAACCTCCTTACACTGATAAAGGCCTTCAGCAAAGTCTCAGGATATAAAATAAATGTGCAAAAGACAATCCATTCCTTTACACCAATAATAAACAAACAGAAACCCAAATAAGCACAATCCCATTCACAATAGCCACCAAAAAAATGAAATACCTTGGCATCTTCCTAACCAGAGACGTGAAAGACCTTTACAATGAAAACTACAAAACTTTGCTCAAAGAAATCAAAGATGACACAAACAAGTGGAAAAATATTCCATGCTCATGGATTGGAAGAATCAACATTGTGAAGATGTCCATCTTACCTAAGGCAATCTACAGATTTAATGTAAAACCCATCAAATTACCAGCAACATTCTTCTCAGACCTAAAAAAAAAAAAACACCGGAATTCATATGGAAACACAAATGACCAAGAATAGCCAGAACAATCCTCAGCAAAAAAAAAACAAAGCAGGTGGTACCACACTACCAGACTTCAAACTTTACTATAAAGCTACAATCATCAAAACAGCTTGGTATTGGTATAGGAACAGGCATATAGATCAATGGAATAGAATTGAGATCCCAGAAGCAAAACCTCAATTTCTCAACCAACTCATCTTTGACAAAGCCTCCACCACCTATCACTGGGGAGAGGAGAACCTATTCAGTAAATGGTGCTGAGAAAACTGGCTGACCACATGCAGAAGATTGAAACAGGATGCCCATCCATCCCCATACACAAAAATTAACTCCAAATGGATCAGAGACCTAAATGTAAAACTTCAAACCATTAGAACATTAGAAAGTGAAGGACACATCCTCATGGAAATTGGAACTGGCATCCAACTCCTGAACAAAACTCGAAATCCACAGGCCACAAGGGATAAGACAGACAAGTGGAATCTCATTAAACTAACAAACTTCTGCAAAGTCAAAAAAACCATCAAGAGAGCAGGGAGACAGCCTACAGACTGGGAAAAAGTATTTGCCAACTCCAGATCTGACAAAGGCTTAACATCTTTGTTCTACAAGGAACTCAAACGTGCTGAAAAGAAAAAAACAAACAACCCCATTATAAAATGGGCAAAAGATATGAACAGACACTTCACAAAGGAAGACATCCAAGCAGCCAACAGACACATGAAGAAATGCTCAACCTCACTAATCACCAGAAAGATGCAAATCAAAATCACACTGAGATACCACCTAACTCCAGTCAGAATGGCAATTATCAATAACTCAGAAAATAATAGTTGTTGGAGAGGGTGTGGTGAAAAGGGAACACTCCTACACTGTTGTTGGGAGTGTAAACTAGTGCAACCTCTGTGGAAAGCAGTGTAGTGATTCCTAAAAGCTCTAAACGTCAACCTCTCATACGACCCTGCAATCCCCCTACTGGGAATATACCCTGAAGAACTCAAATCACTCTATCAAAAAGATAACTGCACACGAATGTTTATTGCATTGTTCACAATAGCAAGAACCTGAACTCAACCATGCTGCCCATCAAAAGAGGACTGGATTAAAAAATGTGGTACATATGCACTATGGAATACTACGCAGCCATAAAAAAGAACAAAATCATGAATTTCACAGCAACCTGGATGGAACTAGAGTCTATAATACTGAGTGACCTCTCACAGAAACAAAGATCTGAGTATCACATATTCTCACTCATATAGTGGACCTTGATCATCCAACGCACTACCATAAGAAAATGACTGACAGTGGTGGGAAACTATGGTTGGGGGGATGGGACTAATGGTAGTAAACATCTGTCTGGGGATGGGGAGACACCTGTTATTAACAAGGGGGCCTGAATGAAGCATATTTTTATACCTAACCCTTAACTGTACCCCACAATATCAAAATAAAAAATATTGATTAAAAAAAAATGTATATATATAAATAGAGAAACTGATCTTTTTTTGGGGGGGAGGGGAAGCAAGATTTATTGAGAAACAGAAAAACTCCCACAGAGAGAGGGACCTGAGAAGGTTGCCCAAAACTGATAAATTAATAATAATGTTAGGAAAATTTCATATGGATTCTCTCAGACGGAAAATATCTTATTCAAATACAAATAGAACATTTACAGCCGGGCTTGGTGGCTCAGCCTATAATCCCACGCCTTTGGGAGGCTGAGGTGAGTGGATTGCCTGAGCCCGCGGATTCGAGACCCGCCTGGGCAGTGAGACCTCATCTCTACAATAAATCAAAAATCAGCCGGGCGTGGTAGCGCACACCTGTAATTCTAGCTACTAGAAGGCTGAGGCGGAAAGATCACCGGAGCCCAGCAGGTCGAGGCTGCAATGGCCGGGAGGGCCACTGCACTCCAGTTTGGGTGACAGAGTGAGACGCCAACTCAAAAAAAAACAAAAACGAAAACAAATAGAACATTTACAAAATAAAACTATATACTGCATAATTTTATTTACAATTCTGTAAAAATTAAAAACCCCTTATAAAGATAAGACAATTTATCACATAATTACAGATGTCTGTCTCAATCATAAGTGAACAATTCACTACCATAATAATTGCATATTTTTCTGGCATAACTGCAATCTGGTTTATTAATGAATAAAATTATATAAAACCATAATAAAGCTCTAGTTATTGCTCAAGTCTGTCTGTGTGAAAAAACATTTTGTGAATTAAAAGAAATATGACCTAGGCCTCACAAGTTTTATTCATTAGTAGCCTAGTGAGAAAATCTTGGACTCCATTGATCTGTATATCAATCTTAGAAATCTCTAAATACAATAACTTTTAACATGTGAACTCTGGGGCAGATAGAAATCTCAGTATTGTACTTAGCTATTTGGACATAATAGATTCTAATAGTAGCTAATTCACACACAACTCAGACAGTATACTTGTGCAACTCAGTATCACCACCAATATTGACATTTTACTTTGTGTGTGTGTGTGTGTGTGTGTGTGTGTGTGTGTGTGTATTACATTGAATACAATAAAGGCTCTTGTATCTGGTAACAATGTAAGTAACAGTATTTGGAGCAGCTTGCCTTGGGGCTAATTCTATACTGGTAGAACACTACTTTTCTCTTGCTTTGCCAAGAAACATTGCCTAACATTAAGTAGAAATTGAGTCTAAGTTAGAGCTTCTTTTCTGAGGCAAGAGGAAGAAGCTTGCAAGAAATTTCCCCTAAAAAAAGACAGTTGCTCACTTGTAAATGGAGTCCTTATTTATTGAGATAATAAACCAGTTATTCATTTTCACTGAACATGTTTTCAATTGGAGAGAAAAACTAGAACTGTATGTTCTGAAACCAATTCATACATTTTTGACAAGACATTCATATCTTTTCTAGTGTTCTTCTTTCTCTCCCAAGAATGTAATACATTTTAGTCACAACAATCTTACAAAAACTTTAACAGCCATTTTGGTATTAATCGTTGACTTTTTCACTCCTAATCATACAAATTTTATGGAGAGGAAAGGAGAGAGGAGGGGTGCAGAGCAAGGAAAAGCGGGGAGGGGAGGGAGCAATGGGGAGGAGGAAGGAGGAGGGAGGGGAAGAGGGCTGGAGGGAAGAGAAAGAGGGAGAGGGAGGAAGGGGAGGGAGAGGAGGAAGGGGGGAGGGGGAGAGAGGAAAAGGGTAAGGGAGTGGAGAAGGAGAGGAAGGAAGAGGGACAGGAGGAGGGATGGGGGAGGGAGAGAGAGAGTTTATATATATAGCTAGTGGTGTGCCGGTTAATGTTTAACATCTGGTCTCTTTCTGGAGTTTTAAAAGAAGTGCTGGTTTGTAACATTTGCTGGTTTCCATGGTGTAAATACTCCCTCTATGACTGATTTCAAGCTACCAACCTGACTTGTAAAAATTTTAACAATCAGTTCTCATAATCCAGTTTCTGCACACAGAGGGTGGCGGGAGCAGGGAGAGTAAGCCATCAAAATGGAATTGATGGAAATATCTATATTTTTCTAATTTGATTATGCAGTTTAGGGCATAGGGTTTATGGTAAATGCAACCTTTCATAGTCTATTCAATTATTTTTTTACTCAGACAAAATATTCTGCAACATAAATATTATCTTTTTATACCCCCAAATCTCAGAGACAGGTAGTTGAATATAATTGCACATGAAAAAAATTAACAATATAGTAGCGGGTCACTCTGCAGAATAAAAGTAGATTCTAATATTTTGAAGGGTTCTTTTGAAAGCAGAGCATAAAGACAATAAGTAGGTCTTTGTGTTGGTTTGTTCCTTTTTTAAAGTGGATGTGAAGTAGATGACCATTACCTTCATGCTCTGTTCAGCCCTGAGAAGAGCTTTCAAACTGTAGTACAGAAATGCAGCATTAAAGTCATGCTGAGAGCTTTTTCTTTTAAAGTAGATAACATAGTTCATAGACTGAGGAGCTGCAGTTCAGTCATACCCTGGACTACACTCAGTGACTCTGACAAGCTTTGTAGGATTTTCAAATAGGAGAAGTGATCTTACCAACATTCTCCCAATCTAGGAAAGACCCCTTTTAATTGGGAAACTGGAGGGAATAGAACATCATGTTCTGCCTAATTTATTGCACCATCTAATTGCTATCGAAATTTTTGAAACAAGTCATATTTTCCAAAAGTTGGCCAATTTTGTTCGATTCCATTTTTTACAGTATTTGGGTTGAATATTCCTTATCCAAAATGTATGGAACCAGAAGTATTTTGAATTTCAATTTTTTTCAGATTTCACAATATTTGCATTATATACTTACCCCCTGGTTAAGCACTCCAACACCCCAAATCCATAAATCCAAAACCTGAACTGTTGCAATGAGCATTTTTTGAGCATCAAGGTGACACTTCTGAATTTTGGAATATTTTAGATTTTGGATTTTCAGATTTGGGATGCTTAATCTGTATCAAACAAAATTGTGCACACATAAACGTATAAACATGTTAGAAATGATTCTACTCACATTAACTCTCCCCAAAAATGCTGATTTAAAATATAAAATTTTAAGAATGAAAGGAATTCAGATGCTGCCTCAAATAATTGTCACATTCAGTTCAGCTGACGCAGCCATGGAATTTTTCTAAGTAGGACGACATTCTACCTATAGAAAAACAACAAAGCGGGCTGAGGGCTAACAACTAGAGTCATGACAACTAATGTGTATTGAGCACTTACACATCTTAACTTACATAAAAGCTTTAAAATTGTATGTTTAATTAATTAAGGTTATATTTTGCTTTTTTTTTTCTTTGAGTAGGGGGAGGAGGAATCTCACTCTCTCTTCCAAGTTGGAGTGCAGTGGCACAGCTTTAATTTCCAGGACTCAGGCAATCCTTCCACCTTAGCATTTTGAGTAGCTGGGACTACAGGCATGTGCTACCATGCCTGGCTAATTTTTTGTAGAGATGAGGTCTTGCTCTATTGCCCAGGCTGATCTTGAACTCCTGGGCTCAAGCAGTCCTTTTACCTCACCCTCCCAAAGTGCTGGGATTACAAGCATGAGTCACTGTGCCAGGCAAGGTTATGTTTCACTAATAAGAAGTCTACAGTATTGGTACAATTAATTAACTAAATGAAATAAAGCAGCTTACAGGTAATGGTTGTCAATCTTTTACGATTAGAAGTTTCTTGTATTCAACTTGTTTGTCACTATGTTTTTTCATCTTTCCTGTCAATCTATAAAAATATTTACTTTTATGAAAGAGATTGCTTTGCCGGGCATGGTGGCTCAAGCCTCTACTTTGGGAGGCGGAGGTGAGAAGACTCCCTGAGCCCAGGGGTTCGAGATCAGTCTGGGCAACTTGGTGAGACCTCACCTCTGCAATATATCAAAAAATTAGCCAGGCATGGTAGCGTGCACCTGCAGTTCCGGCTACTTGAAAGGCTGAGGTGGAAGGGTTGCCTGAACTCAGCAGGTTGAGGATGTGGTGGCCATGACTGAGCCACTGCACTCCAGCCTGGGTGACAGAGTGAGATTCTGAGTCCCCCCTCCAAAAAAAAGAAAAGAAGAAAGAAAAAGAGATCGCTTCATTTTTTAAAACTCACAGCCATAATTAGAGGTTACTTCATACTGAAGAATCC
Source organism: Carlito syrichta (assembly GCF_000164805.1). NCBI lineage: Eukaryota > Metazoa > Chordata > Mammalia > Primates > Tarsiidae > Carlito > Carlito syrichta. Next base: position 775,631 of record NW_007252917.1, on the reverse strand, counting down.
ATCCAATCAATTCAACAAACATGAACAAAATTCCCTTCATGTGTCAAAAACTATGGAAGAAAACTTGGGCATAAAAAATACATGGGTAAGGGTTCATGAATCGTTTATATCATTTTTTTCCCTACATATGACCTACGAAAGAATGTTAACTATTACACCAAATCAGTAATTTTGAAACATAACTTTGTGTTTTCTTAGTTGCAAAATAAATGATTTGCATTCATCACTCAGTTGAAATTGATATATTAAACAGAAATATGTTAAAATGCATGCTTAAATTTCAAATGGAACATAAGGGCCAAAGTGCTCTACTTATGAAATATATTTAACTAAATGTCAATAAAATCACTAATATCATTAAAATATCACAGTTTCTGGTTGGGCTCTGTGGCTCAACCTGTAATCCCAGCACTTTGAGAGGCTGAGGCGAGTGGATTGCCTGAGCTTGCGGGTTCGAGAACAACCGGGGCAACTTGGCGAGACCACGTCTCTACAATAAATCAAAAACTAGCCGGGCATGGTAGCACGCGCCTGTAGTTCCAGCTACCTGGAAGGCTGAGGTGGAAGGATCGCCAGAACCAAGCAGGTCAACTCTGGGGTGGCAGTGAGTGTCAAACTAAAAACAAAAAGTCATAGTTTCCAAATAAGTGATCATCATTGACCTTTTTTCCTTATTTCTGAGCTAAATCATTTAGTGTACTTTATTTCTGTCATAGTCAAAATGTTGTTCATAAATAAATAACAGAAAATAAATGTAAGTATGTAGATAGCAATATGGTTTACATTAGCAGTTTTCAAACTGAGACAAAATCCTGAGGGGCACCGAACATTTTTCATGGGGTATTGGAACAAAGTTTTAAGGAAATGAATCCATTTTAAATGGTTCCTTTCACAATTGCCCTTTTTCTGCTCCACAAAAGAAAGGAAATTGCCTTAGGGACATAAAAACCTGTGGGCACCAAAGACACTATTTGAAATGTTGTCAAATGTCAAATATTTGAAATGTGGAGGTGTTGAGAAAGCTAAGATTAGTAAATAAATCATTGTTTGCAACTGATGCAATACTTAATCATTTGTCTTTAAAAGTTTTAAAGGAAACCAATCCAATTGTCAAATGAAAATTAAAAATACTTTTGGTAATAGATTATACTAGTCAAGGTTCTTCAGAGAAATAGAACCAACAAGAGATAGACACAAAGACAGAGATAGAGACAGAGACAAAGATACAGAAAGAGATTTATCACAAGGAATTGGCTCAGGCAGTAAGACTGACAAGTCTGCAGTTTGTAAGACTTGGCTGGTAGGCTAGAAATTCAGGTAAGAGATGATGTTGCAGTCTTGAGACCAAAAGTCGTAGAGCATCCAGCAGGCTGGAAACTCTGACAGGGTTCCTATGTTGCTATGCTGAAGCAGAATTGCTTCCTCTTTGGGGAAACTTTTCTCTTAAGGCCTCCAATTGATTAGGTTCAGCCACATTATGGTAGGGAACCTGCTTTTCTTAAAGTCTGTTGGTTGTAAATGTTAATCACTTCCACAGATACCTTCACAGCAACATCTAGACTAGTGTTTGACCAATAACTGGGCACTGTAGCCTAGCCAAGTTGACACATAAAATTAAGCTTCACGGAGATCCTATGTGATTTTCTAAATAAGACAGAAGAATCAAAAAAACTGAGTGATATTACTGTAACTAAACTTCATTCTCATCTACTTATTTAGGTGAACATAATCTTTTCATCCACAAAGAGAAGAAATAGAGCAAAATTGAGGTTGAACCCTGTCTAGCAATAAGTAATATTCATCCATGTCTACAACAAGTTAATTGGTAAAACAATTTCCATCTATCTCCCTAAGAAATACATTTGCTTAATAATTATGTATCAAAATTTATAATATATTTACACCATTTAGTTCAATTTTGTACTAATAACTGTCATGAAACTGTAATTCAAAAGAAACATTTGAACAGTTAGATCCTATGGTCATGAATTTTTAAAAAAATTAATTCCCAAAAGAGTAACCCATATTTTTATTACAGAGTAATATCATGATTAATAAAGGATTTTTAGGCATAAAAGTATATTTAATTAGGTTGCAATTCCAAGGGAGAAATTTAAGTACAAAGAAAACTGCAAGGGAAACAATAAAAGATTTTTAAGCATAAAAATTTATTAAACAATAAAAGATTAAAGTTAAAAATATATTAAACTACAAAAGGTTTTTAAGCATAAAAATATATTAAATTAGGAAACAATTCTGCAGGAGAATAGAATGGAAATACAAGAACAAAGACAACTACAGGCCAAGGCAGGAGGATCACTTGAGGCCAAGAGTCCAGGGCCAGCCTGGGCAACATAATGAGATCCTCTACAATAAAATAAAATAAATAAAATAAAATAAAAATAAGCCATGAACGGTGGTACAAACCTGTAGTCCCAGCTACTCAGGAAGTTGAAGTGGAGAATGGCTTAGCCCAAGGAGTTGAGGCTGCAGTGAGCTATGATGGTGCCACTGCACTCTAACCTGAGCAACAAGGTAAGACCCTGTTTCTAAAAATAAAAAAAAGAAAGAAAGAAAGGAAAACTACGAATAAAATTTCTGGCTTGAAAAGCATAGTAACCTATTTTTTAATGGATTATAATTAGTAACACACTGCTGTGGTTTTTAGGTTATACTGAATGCTGTTAAAAGGTCAGTATGTTACAGTGAAAATTACACTTCTTTTAATTGTTTATAATTTATGATAAGAAATTTTAATGTCCAGTTAAATGTGCAAAAAAGATATATAACTGTTCAAGATTCTTTTTACAGATGTGGAAAAAACTATTAGAAGACTACTGCCATACACAATATATCTTAAGAACACAAAAGACATTTGCATCTAAAAATAACTCTGTTAAGTGGAAGAAGACTTTCAAGTTCTCAACTTTACAGAATATATTGCTAGAATATGATTGAACCTTGGAGACCATCTAATGCAGCTTTCTTATGAGGAAGTTGGGCCCAGAAAGGTTAATAAGAGGGTCTTTCAACTCCGTTGAATATGTCTACCGCATCATGATTTAGAGACCTCTTGATGAGGTGATTTGCTCTACAGACAAGAATGTGAAGGGCAAATATAATATCACATATAAACACTATAATGGTATTTTATTTTAAAATTGTATTTACTTAGCACCTTTAAGCTTATCATTGTTTGCTAAGGTTAAAAATAGAATTTGTCCTTGAACTTCCAGAATTTATCAGCTATTAAGATGAATATAAACCAGGTTCGGTGGCTCAGCCTGTAATCCCGCGCCTTTGGGAGGATGAGGTGAGTGGATTGCCTGAGCCCACGGTTTTGAGACCTGCCTGGGCAGCAAGACCTCATCTCTACAATAAATCAAAAAATCAGCCGGGCGTGGTAGCGCATGCCTGTAATTCCAGCTACTTGGAAGGCTGAGGTAGAAGGATCGCCGGAGCCCAGCAGGTCAAGGCTGCAGTGGCCGGGAGCGGCCACTGCACTCCAGTCTGGGCGACAGAGTGAGACTCCAATTCAAAAAAAAAGATGAATGTATTTGACAGTCTAGTCATGGCATGTAAACTGCTGAAGCATAAAAACATGGCTACCCAAGATCACACCCCTCAGCTCCCAAATGTAGAGTAAGAGGGAAATCTGAGGACTTTAAACATAACTATGACTAGATGTTTTTTAAAATAAAGGAAAAATAACCAAAAATAGTATTGTATTCATTTGTAGCCATTTGTATTAGGGTAATACTATTATAGGTGATTTTTCCTCCAAATTTTCTATAATATGATTATATTACTTTTACAATGGAAGATTGGTTTAAGAAATATGTAGAAAGGCCGGACTCGGTGGCTCAGCCTATAATCCCAGAACTTTTGGAGACCGAGGCGAGTGGATTGCCGGAGCCCGTGGGTTCGAGACCAGCCCAGGCAACTTTATGAGACCTCGTCTCTACAATAATCAAAAATCAGTCGGTTTTGATAGTACACGCCTATGGTTATGGCTACTTGGAAGGCTGAGGCGGAAGGATTGCTGGAGCCCAGCAGGTTGATGATGGGGTGGCTGTGAGTGTGCCACTGCACTCCAGCATGGGCAACAGAGTAAGACTTCAACTCAAAAAAAAAAAAGAAAGAAAGAAATATGCAGAAAATCTAGGTTGCTTCACATTCACAAAATTGGGGGAGTTTAGACGGAAAAAAATATCAGGGGAGGAGAAGATATTTTAGAATTTTAAATAGAGCTCTACAGAGGGATATGAGGTGTGTTAAGAAATGAAGGAGCATCAAGGGCATTTATGCCCTTGTGTTTTCTATTTAATACAATGATTTCATGTAATCAGTTGAAGAAGAGATGAAGTTCAACCCTGCTGAGCTGTAGCCCATGAGATTTAGTCCCAAGTGGTATCACTGTCACAGATGTTCAATCCAAACCAAGAAAGCTCTCATGAAATTAATTCTGTTCCTTGGTTAAATCTCTGCAAAGATAGCAAAGGGATCCATTTCTAAGTGTGCAGCAAAACCTCATGGTTAACACATCTTGTTTCCCCCCTCCTCTCCAGCGTTCTCAAATTTCACACTGACTAGAGCCTTTCATTGGCCAAAACCAAGGGAAGAGGACAATCAATCAATCTGTCAAAACTTTCTTTTCAATCACTCCTCTGGAACCATTTATTTCTCTTTCTCAACTCCTTAGTATGCTAAGATTCAACCCCTCTGCTGGGTCCTCCCCACCTTTCCCCTCTCTCAGGGTGGTGATGGATGTGTGTGGAGAGTGGGAGTGGGCTGAGAGTTAGTTACAGAATTCTTGAATCATTTATTTCAATTAAAATCATCCAAGTTTACCTCTGGAAAAATTTTTTTAAAATTAAATGTTTACTTACAAAATCATAGCAAATGCAGTATATGATTAATTGCAACAAAAAATCAGAATGTGCAGTGAACCCTCCCTTTAAAAATGGCACTGACTAAAACAATCTCATAGTCACTGAAACTATGGAACGTGTGCTTTGGGGTAGTCTGTGTTGATGTGCATATGCAGTGTGTCAGAAATCACCCAATTCGGTATAGACACAGTGTCTGTGGAAGCTACAAAGAGCCCATAGAGCAGCACTTGGAAAGATTCATGCACACCAGCCAATTGCTTTTCCTGACCTTTGCTTAGAAAATATGTCTTTCAGGTCAGCTCAATGGGTCCCACCTGTAATCCTAGCATCTTGGAAGACAGAGGCGGGTGGATTGCTTGAGCCCAGGAGTTCAAGACCAGTCTGGGGAACATAGCAAGACTGTGTCTCTACAAAAAATCCCAAAGTTAGCAGAGCATGATGGTGCACATTTGCAATCCCAGCTACTTAAGATCACCTAAGCCCAGGAGGTTGAGGCTGACTTGAGCCATGGCTAGGCCATTGCACTCCAGCCTGGGAGACAGAGTGAGATCCCGACAGAAGGGAGGGAGGGAGGGAAGGAGGGAAGGAGGGAGAGAGGGAAGAAAGGGATGAGAAAAGGAAAGGGGAAGGGAAGGAGAGAGGGAGGGAAAGAAAGAAAAAGCAAAGATTTATCTTCCAGCCTCCATAACTAGGATATTCCCTGCTAAGTAGTAAATCACTCTCATTACAAAAAGTGACCTCTTAGAGTATTTTGAGAGTCATGATAATCTGCCTGCCCAAGCCCATGTCTTTTTTTAGGGTGGGTCCTCACTCTCATGGATCACACACACCATGGCCTCTTACTGATTAACTGCTGTACCAGAGTAAAGAGCATATCATCCTTGCATTGCCAGAAAAAGTAAGGAATGAATTTTAAAATACTTTCAAAACAGCTCCATTGTTTAATGTTTATTTTCCAGATAAATAATCCACATAATTTAATAATTTATTTCCCCCCAAAAAAGGAAAGAAGAGAAGTTATGAAAAGGAGGTATCCCTGGAGAGTGATATATAATCGAGACACTCTATAGATTGGCCTCTTAACTAAAATATATTTCCTTACTCTGCCTGAATTTTCTCATTTAATTAACCAGACTATGTAAAACTCCACAGTTAAAGTTACTTCCAGATTAACACATATCTTCTTTTAAAGCAAGACAATATTGGAATCTTATATTTAAATCATATTATTTTAAGACAAGAGAATGTGATTAGAAGAATTTCACAAAAGACAGATTTTATTTGAGAGGTGTGGGGGGTTGGAGTTGGAAAGAAATAGGTCATATTGGAGCAAGGAGGCCTTCCATGAGAAGGGCAAGGTCAAAGAGCATACTAATGAACCCGGGAAGGCACTGAAGTGAGGTCCTGAAGAGGTTAGAAAGAAGTATGAAGAGGGAGACAGGAGACAAAAGACACTCTGTGAGCCTTATAGTTTTACCTGGGGCAGTGTTTTGCCCAGAAAAAGAGAAGGAAATGACTTATATCACTAAATACAACCCTCAGATCCTCTCTGGGAACTAGCCTCCACCCTGCTAGCTTCTATTCAGTTACTCCCTTATGCGACATTTATTCATAATAGTCCTTTGTTTATAAATTAAAAGAAGAGTTAAATGAGTGTTTGGGAGACTGGTTGAAAAACTAGCCATTATTTACAGCTCCACTTTAGGGGGAAATGTGTACTAAGAACCCCAATGCATATGAACTTACTGTGAGAAATGAATATAAAAACTAAGTTAGAATCTTTTTAGAGAACCTGTGGAAAGAGGAAAAAAATATTATAAGTAGCTAAATAGAATGCACACATTTGAATGCCCTACTGAAACAAAATACTCTGTTAGTCATTCATACAATACTATGAATTAGTTAAATCTGATTGTTTTTCTCCAGATTCTTAGCTGATACCATTGCCAGGCAAGTGAGGTTTTATTTTGGGTTGAGACCCAGGCTAAAGAACTTTTATTTTGTAACATGAATCACTTTGGGAGTTCTTACAGGCCAAGAATCAGAGATGCAGAAAAAAACTTGGGGCAGTATAACTCTAACAGTCTGCTGAAGACCAGCAGGAACTCAAAAATATTTTTGGCCAGGCGCAGTGGCTCATGCCTATAATCCCAGCACTTTGGGAGGCTGAGGCGGCAGGATCGCTTAAGCCCAAGAGTTTGAGACCAGCCTGGGCAATTTAGCAAGACCTGGTGTCTAACAAAAAAGCGTGCCTGTAGTCCTAACTACTTAGTAGGCTGAGATGAAAGGATCACCTGTGCCCGAGAGGTTGAGGCTGTGGTGAACTGTGATAGTGCCACTACACTCCAGCCTGGGCAACAGGGTAAAACTGACAAAAAAATTTTTTTTTGGACAAATAGGCTATCTATGATTAACTCAGTAGTAAAACAGTAAGTAGAAAGATGTTCCTTATTCTTATTTATTAGGGACTACTTTGTGGAAGAAAGATAAAGGAAGATTGCTGGTTAGTGAATCTAAGGAGAAAGTACCACCGAGTAGGGTGGGAGAGGGCAGGTTTAGACAGGATGGAAGGGGCAGACGAGGTGAGAGGGTTTTTATAGGGTTATAGTTCTTAAAGTAATTCAATGCTAGCATTAAATCTTTAAGGGAGCTTGTTCTTAAAGGGAATGAGAAACTGAGTTGTAAAATGACTTAACAAAACACATTTCACACCCTGAAATAAGCACTATATTTGAGACAAGTTGTATATCCCTCAAATTGTCTCCATTTATAGAGAGAAGAACACACTGAATTAGGTCATTAAGACACACCCTGTGCAGTGCCTCCTCGTTATAAGCAACCATAAAAATTCTTTCTGGGCAAAGTAACCCTGTCCTTCAAGATTTAGTATGTTGTGCCGAATTAGATTACAAAGATTATACAATCTTTCTGAGGGTTGCAGGGTTTCTCATCCGCTCAGCTGGCATGAAAACAGCTAAGTACTCTCAAAGAGCACTGGAATTAATATGTGCACATGTCCTATCACTTCATTTATACAATAAACCCTGGACTTTCCAAAAATTAACTTGATTATTCTTCCTCCAAGTAATGTTCTGTCATTATTCAAGATGAGGGGAAATAGGTTCTGACTTCAAGAGTTTTTAGTCTCTTAAAAGAAGAATTCTTCAAGAGGATCACAATTGTAGAATATCAGAGTTCAACAGATCTTAGAGTTTTTTTTAGACTAAGCTTTTTATAGATGAAGCCACTGAAGATCAGAAAATTATTTGTCCAGAACCACACACCTAGATAATGGAAGAAGAGAGACCAGGTCTCAGACCTTTGGATATCAGGTTTACATACATTTATACCATATCTGTAATACTTCAGCTCAAGGGAAGTGTTAGGTTTTCAAGCCTGTCTATACACTAGATTCACTAGGGGCATTTTTTTAAAAAGTAAAATTCCCATATCCCACTCCAGACAATTCATCAAAATCTCTGGGTGGGGAGACTTCACATCTATATTTTTTAAACTTCCCAGGCAATCTGAATGTGGAGCCAGATAGAAAACCATTAGTCTAGAAAAAGAATCTATCATAGACCAAGGTGAATATGCCTCTATCTGTCTTTCCTCAGAATGTTCTTGATGTACATCTATTGTCCAGGTCTAATTATTTATAGAAGTCTCTTTCACTCTCAAAAGTGTCCCAGTATACATGGTAAGCTACATCTTGTCTTTCATCTATCTGACTTACAGGTATTGAAATAACATTTCCAATGGCAAATATAAAATTCCAATGGCTACGAATTATGGTGCCCAATGAGAATAAACCCATTCGGCTACTCTGGAATTCTCCCCTTAAGAAAAAAACTTTTCCATGATTTTTGGCTTTCTAAGTTTAAGGTGACAGTGTAGACAGGTTATAAAAGGCTTTGAGAAAGCCAACTTTCTGGGATCTGCCTAAACTTAATATTTATGAGTTCCCTGTTTCTCTTATCAAGAAATAGCAATTTATTATGTCAGATACATGAGACATGAAGGAATCCTGACACAAAACCAAGTTATAAGGAAAATACCTATACCTGTGACATATCCAGAAAACTCACTTATACAATTCAAGGGAATTGTATAAATTTCTGCATGTTTTTTTTTTTAATCTCCATTTCTATTTGTTGTTGCTTACATTAGGATATTTTCAGTTGCAAATGACACAAGTTCAATTCAGCCAGCTTAACGTTAAAAAACAATTATTGAAGGCCGGGTTCAGTGGCTCAGTCTGTAATCCTGCGCCTTGGGAGGCTGAGGTGAGTGGATTGCCTGAGCCTGCGGGTTCAAGACCTGCCTGGGGAACTTGGCGAGACCTCATCTCTACAATAAATCAAAAATTAGCCGGGTGTGGTAGTGCGTGCCTGTAGTTCCAGCTACTTGGAAGGCTGAGGCGGAAGGATGGCCGGAACCCAGCAGGTCGAGGCTGCGGTGGCCGGGAGCAGCCACTGCACTCCAGTCTGGATGACGGAGTGAGACTCCAACCAAAAAAAAAAAAAACAAAAAAACAATTATTGATTATGTAATTGGGAAAGGAAGGAATAGTGCTAGACTTAGGCAGAACTGTATCCAGGATCAGATCAAGACCCTTTCCCCTGGAAACATCATACTGTGTCCCATAAATATGTATATGTTATGTGCCAATTAAAAATGATAATTTTTAAATATACTTTTCCTCATATACCAGCTCTGAGTGTGGGCTTCATTCTCCCCTACTGTTGGCCGCTTTATCCCCATGATAAGAGGGATCTTTGCCAATGTTCTTAGATTCATATCCTTTCAGCAAGGGCAATTTTCTGTCCTTGTTCCAGTAGAATTGTCCTAAGGATTGACTGTCTGATGTCATTAAGCTACCTCTGAACCAATCTATGTGGCCTGAAGGATGGAATGGGTGCTCCTATTAGCCAAGACTGAGTCTTATTCCCATCCACTAATATGGGGGTGTATAAAGAAGGCCCTATTATAAGTTGGAAAGGGCACATGGGAAAACTTGTTGTACACGTAAAAACAATAACTACCACATAATTATGCCACCACCCTCACAGATCCTCAAAAAGTAGATGCATTAGTTCAATAGATTAGTAATGGAAATCTCACATCTTCAGGGGAACTTGCTTGTTTCTAACTTGAAGGTGAAAAGATACACGAGGTGTATTAGTCTGTTTTGCATTGCTATAAAGTAATACCTTAGGCTGGGTAATTTATAAATAGCAAGTTTATTTTGGCTCATGGTTTTCCATGATGCCAGCATATGCTTCTGATAAGGCTTCAGGAAGTTTACAGTCATGGTGGAAGGTGAAATGGGAAGAAGCATGTCACATGGTGAGAGCAGAAGAGAAAGAAGGTGTCAGGCTCTTTTATACAACCAACTCTTGACTGAACTAATAGAGTGAGAATCCATTCATTACAAAGAGAATGGCATCAAATCATTCATGAAAGATTCACCCCATGATTCAATCACTCCCACTAGACCCCACCTCCAATACTGGGGACCACATTTCAACATGAGATTTGGAGGAGACAACAATCCAAACTACATCACTAGGTGAAAACATAAAGTTTATTTTCCTAAATGCATTGTTCCAAGTTCACTGAGATATAGTGAGAATGATCTTTCTTCATGTAAGTACCTGCATCTCTATTGGGAAGTTGCTATTAGAAACATAGTTACGGCCAGGCTCAGTGGCTCAGCCTGTAATCCCAGCACTTTGGGAGGCCCAGGTGAGAGCATTGCCTGAGCCCACGGGTTTGATACCAGTTCAGGCAACTTAGGGAGACCTTATCTCTACAATAAATCAAAAAATTAGCCGGGCATGGGATCTCGCGCCTATAGTTCCTGCTACTTGGAAGGCTGAGGCGGAAGGATCCCAGAGCCAGCAGGCAGACGCTGGGGTGGCCGAGAGTGTGCCACTGCACTCTCACCTGGGCGACAGAGTGAGACTCCTACTAATAAAAAGAAAAGCAGCCGGGCTCCGTGGCTCAGCCTGTAATCCCACGCCTTTGGGAGGCTGAGGTGAGTGTTTGCCTGAGCCCGCGGGTTTGAGACCCGCCTGGGCAGCGAGACCTCATCGCTACAATAAATCAAAAATCAGCCAGGTGTGGTAGCGCGCACCTGTAACTCCAGCTACTTGGAAGGCTGAGGCCGAAGGATCGCCGGAGCCCAGCAGGTC